>NW_004955408.1:36862177-36911210 GCF_000276665.1 Chinchilla lanigera
CAGAACATTCTGTTTTTTTTTTTTTTTTTTTTCAGTCATTTCATTTGGCAAGAAAGTAAAGGTACGTACCACTAATAGAATTACAGAGGATTAGCTGTCATACAGGGCCACAAGTTTATTTACAAGGATCTGTATTTTTATAAATTCCTGAACATATAGCTAACATATTGTGACTTATACTCAGAATGTCTTCATGCACAGGGGCCTTTATTTATTCAACTTGTCACAGCAATATTTTTTCTATTCAGCTATCATAAATTTTAGTATGGGGTAGGCATTATAGTAAAAGTACTTGAAAATTCCACTTGTAATAATTATTTTGGAGAGGAAAGCATATTGTTTGATGGAAAAACATCTGTGTGGCAAATTCTTGCTGGATTAAGTGATGCAGTTGAGGAGTCGCGCTGGGGAGTGCTAAACCATCACACTGAATGTGGGGTCCCGAGACAGCCTGGAAGGCAGCAAACACTCATGAGCTATGGAATTGGAGACCGAAATCTGCATGGAAGAAAGCTAGATCAGGCAATGCCTATGGGAGTTAAAGATGCGCCCTAGATCTGCAAAATAAAAACCTCAGAGGACAGGAATGAATCACCTAGACCCTGAATTTGCTTGCTGTGGGGTAGACCTTGTAGTTCTCATCTGATGAATGACAACTCTTCAACAGATTCCAGAATAAAAACACTTTGTGCTGTCAGAGTTCTGCTCATTTTGCTTTGTGCAACTGTAATAGCTCTTATTTGGGAGTAATTATTCATAGGATGGAACAGACTACAAGGAGGAAAATTTTCTTCTTTTTATTTTCCAGTCATTGTGAGAACATTTTAGATCAGATGGTGTGGAATGGCTATTGAGGGCATCTTACTAGATTCCCAAGGAATCTAGATCCTGGTACCAGCTCCTGGTGCTCAGCACTATAGAGAGATATTATCATCCCTATTTTACATGCAAAAGCAAGGAAATGTAGAAATAGATTTCCAGTAGCTGGATTTGAACTCAGATTTTCTGTTTCCAAAGGCTCTGTCATCTTAATTTGTAGAGATTAATCTACTGTAAGTTCTCAATAAGCATTAATAAAATTGTGTGAGAAACACCATAAGGGCTCTAAACAGAACACATTAGTGCTGATAAGAAGGCCAAAGTGTGACAGGCATGAAGTCACAGTGCTGTCTTCTGCACAGAGGAAGGCATTTGTTCCTCAGGAGAGGCTTAAAGAGTGGCTCATGCAGAGAGAGAGGAGGTAGTATGCTAAGGCTATAGAACTTTAAGTGGTAGGCTGGGGGTCAGAATACAGGGAGCCTGGATCAAGAATCTGTCCTTTACCTATGTTCTGTATACTCTGTCCTGAGACACATGATTTCATTTTACTGAGAGGCACCAATCAACACAAGTTTCTGTAACAATCTATGTCGTAATTACCTAATTAGTAGTCAACCAGAACTATTGGAGAAGAAATTCAAATTCTGTCCACCTGGGGAGACATAATTGTAAGTTCCCTGCTGTTCAGGTAGATTCAGGGCGAGTAATTTGTATCCTGCTCCTCTGTTTTGCATAGCTCACCTCTTGCCACACCGGTTCAATTTATATTAGGATAAAGTTCCTGTGGGTATTGGCTCTAGCTATGAGAAGTCCTGTCTATAAGACACAGTTCATCAAGGTGCTGTGTGAGAACAGGAGAATGCCTCCCCTAAGAGATGACTTTTCCATCTGTCTAACACATGCCCCTAAGTTTGCGAAGTGAGAAAAAGTGTGTATCAAATATTCCACCCTAGTGATTGAGGTTGGTAAATCTCAGCTCTTAGGGAGTAAGCCTCTCCCGTTTTGAATTCTAGGTTTCCCGTGGATGTGAATGCCAGCCTTTTTCTTCTGTCCATAGCCCATTTCCTCATGAATACAACACCTTGCACAGAGATTTTCTTTCGAATGAGCTGGCAAGGCCCTGAGTTCATGGCTGGCTCTTCTCCCTGACGACTTTCGCAATTAAGGCTTTGGCGAGACCGACTGCTCCTCCTTAACTCCAGCCTTGGAAAGACTGTGCAAGGACTTGTTTGTGGAGCATAATAGACAATCACATCTATAGAAGAAGAGGGGGAGGTTTCATGGAGTTGATTAATACCAAGTGATATTACTGAAAACAATTGTGGGAAGGGTGTTGTTCCCTGTGGAAACACAAGCCTCCGATTCTTGCTGTGTCCTACTTTACTTGGCTGCTGTCATAAGCTATAAAACTTTTCTTTTGTATGACTTCTTGGCATTGTCATAGGTGAGAACCAGAAAGCTTGTATCTTCCTCCCAGCTCTGCTCTTGATTTATCACTTAAGCAAAACACTAACCACAGCGTGTCTCTCCTTCTCTTTCCTTTGACAGCAAAAATGTCCTTTCTGGACAAGTTGTCATATGTTTCCTATTGTACCCTGAACTGCCTTCCAATACAGGCCTCTAAACTGTGACATAAAGCTGGAAATGAGTGGAACTCACACTGATGAGGGAATTCTCTACATAGCGGAGTGAATTCAGTCTCAACTGGACTGTTAGGATGAACTTTGGCTATTCCCAACAGATGGAAGCCTGGGTCCTTTGAGATTAGAAAAAGCCTGCAATCATCTCTTCCATTCATTGCACAAATGGTATCAGCATACCATTGTGTTGTCCATCTGGTCAGCTCTTAAGCCTAAACAGCTCTTTCTCTCAAGAGAAAAAGAGAAATACTAAAAGAACAAGCAGTTTGAAATAGATCACTCATTCATGTAACTTATAAATACATATGTGAAACTGCCTACACAGACTCTGGTTGAATTAGAAAGCGTTCGTTGTGGAATGCTGTCACCAGAGAAATGCTGCTGCATCTGCTCCTTCCATTTTAGGATGCTGTCCTCAGAATGGTTCACCTCAGTGCAATTCTGCTTGATGCAGGGAGGAGTCTGAGTGTGGGTGCCCAGGGAGCAGGAGCGTCACACGCAGTGTGCTCCTTCCTGTACTCGTCTGTCTTGTCTGCAGATGACCACCATCATGGGAGATTTGCACACAGCTAGAGGGGCTTTAGAATGACCAGCACGGTAGGACCAGAAGAGGGGCACCTCAGACCCACAGCAGGCCTGTCTCAAGAGCCCTGTTGCTATTTCATAAAACGGCAGTATGATTTTCCCTAAGAATAAAACTGCAGATGCTGATGTTGACATTGTTATTAAAGATGGTGAGATAGTAAACTGTAGCCGGTACTTGAAAGTGTATTTGTTTATGTGCGTATGTAATCCCACATTTATAGTTACATGACCTCTTAACATTTAATGTATATTACATGGTGCACTGCATAATATTGTCAATTATGTCTTATTGTTTATGTTTAAAGCATATTAAAAATAAAAGAAAGCCCTAAAATGGACATTTTTCTTCTCTGAAGCAAAATGCCTAAAGGCTAAAAAAATCAGAGAATGTTACGCTTATTGTGTACCTTTCTTGTATCTCTGTAGTTTAAGAAATTTTTTATGAGAGGCACTCATAGCATTAGTCAACCCTCATTAGAAAAGCAATGATTTTAAAAATATTTTATTTTTGAAAAGCCAATGCTTTGCAGTTAGGCTAAATGTGTTCTGTGTGGGATATAGCTCTCTGGGCCCGTACCAGGTCACAAGCCTGTGCAGAGTTCCCTGATGCTGGCAGGGAGCTGGACAACTTATTCAGAATACGCTCCGGAGCTGCAAATGGAATGTATTCAAGTTTGTAAAATATTCAGTACTACTTTATCTGTTTTATTCTGGTTTCCATATTCTCTGAGATGGCAAGTTGATCCTTATTTTCCAATGTTTTTCTCATTCCAGTTTATGTGGCTGACTTGCTGGAATCTTGGACAGTGTTCTTTTCCCGCTTGACCTTTCTAAGAGCTCAAGGATTCAAACGCAAGTTTTTTTTTTACACTGTGAAATCAATAAGTATTACAGTGCAATGAGGTGTACAGGCACTACACTACCTACTTAAACCCACATTAGTTACAATTTTAGTTGTTCAGCGTCATTAAATAAGCATTCTCTGGCTTGAATATCTCACACCTCAAAGTCATGCAAGTGCTGGTTCATGAATTCTGATAAATACCTGTGAATATTTTGGGGCACAGGACACCAAACTTTTCATCAGTATAGGAACCTCTCAAAGACAGCTGATTAAAGTTAGACATAAATATTTAAAAGAACCCTCTTTTTCATTGGCAACTGGAAAAAAAACCCCGGATGCCTAATGTGATTATTAGCAAGCACTGTTGTCATAGCAATGAGTGGATCTACATGACAGTGTTGGTAGTGATGCAGGGTTATTGCTCAAAGATACTGTACATGTATAATAAATACACAGGGCTGCACATCTTGAGGTATTTAGTCAATATGGAGGACACTTAGAGGCTCAGGAAAGACCTATTGTCTGTAGAAAAAGGCATAATCATAAGAGGCATAACAATGGTTTTGGAGTCAGAAGACTAGCAGGAGTTAAAGAGTTAAGTACAGAGAGTCAGATTCCCACCAGAAACAGGACCATGTTTCATCCTAACCCAGGCAAAGGATATTTTAATGTCTTTGATCAGGACAGGAGATACCCCCAAATCTAATTGCTTCAGAGCCTCCAAAGTCATATATCATATTCCAGCACATAGGATAGTCTTGATTTCATTCATAGCAAAGATGGATAGATTGTCTTCCTTGTCTCCTAACTGGTCCCTTAGAAACCAATTTATTAAGCTACATTTTTATTAACTAGCAACCTTAATTCTAATTTTGTAACATTTTATCTTACACACTGATTTTCATGCTGCATATTTAGACAACTACTTGCTATATCATTTCAGGTCTTAAAAACAGACTCAATGTCTGTTTTCAGATAAAGTCATGGAGATATGCCGCTAATGGAAAATTTAGAGACTCATTATAAAGAATAGGCTTTGAGTAATTATTTGCATAATGCAATATACAAATATCTTACCATTAATAATCTGAATATTTTAAGTGAAAGTGACATTTTTTTGGTTTTTATTATGTAAATCAATATCCCTAAGTACTTTATTTCACTTTATAGGCAGAGACCAGCTTACTTATTATGTGGTCATTTTATATGTTTAATTCTTTTCATCTGATATCCTGACTCAGTAATTTCTGTCTTTTAATAATTTCTTTTAGTCCTTTTCCTATAATGTTATCTTAAGCTTGAGACTGAGTGTTATCTTAAGGATTGAGATGTTGTTGATGTTTGTTTTATGAAAAGCTTTAAAGGAAAGAAATAAGTGAATACATAGCAAACATCAATTTATGTAAGGCAATTACCAAAAAAATATAGCCAAATGTGTAGCTGTCTTAGAAATTACTTCATAGACCACAGTATTGCCTCACATAAATTTAATAGGAACCAATCAATTTTCCTTCATTATTACTTAATGTCCACATAGTGAAAAAGTATATATATGACTCTATGCTAAATATAATTGTGTCTTGAAACCATTTAGCTTGCAATTCCAAGGAGAGTTATTGCCCATAGTTACATCAAAAGTACAATGATCATATTCTGGTATGTAAAAGTCTATACTGGATAAGAGTATATAGTTGATATAGTGGGTTAGAACTTAATACATTTCTCTATTTCTAGGAACTAGTAGACAAGTTTTTTTTTAACTATCTAGTTTAATTTACAAAATTCCATTGCTGAGAAACTCCAAGTTCAGTTCATCTGAAAAGAAATGGTAATCATTCAGTTTGTTACAACTATCCTTCCCAACCACAAAAGAAAGGATGAGGCACCTGAACTAAATGCAAGTTCCAAAAGCCATTTAAGAGCTGGGGATTTAGCTCAGTGGCACAGCACCTGCCTGGCAAGTATGAGGTCCTGAGTTCGATTCCCACTACCCAAAAAAGAAAAAAAAAGGAAAAAAAAAGCCATTTCATAAATGATTAAGGTTGCCCCTTAAAAGTGCTTCCAGGGAACTACTGTTTTAAACAGAGTGGTGAATGTGGAAGAAAGAGGACGTTTCTGCAGTTTGAAAAGATGTGCACTGATTAAAAACTATACATAGAGATATTTTTGTGTATATCAACTGAAAGTGGCAGAGGACTGATGCTCACTGAAAAATCATTTAAAATGTTGAAAACTCTTCAACTTAAGTGACTACTTGTTTTTACATACAAGAATCAAGTGATCCTGAGGGTTGTTTTTTTCTCTATCTTCTCATCAGAGAAGATTCAAGCTAGGGCAGAAAAAGAATATCCTTTCAAATTCAAGCAGAGCAGGGAATGTTAGACAGTCCTTCAAAATTCACTGAATTCACCATCTTCACCCATACTGTTGAAGACTTCAAACTCTTTCCTTTCCCTACCCAAGGTATGGGAGAACGATCTGAAAGAGACCTCTCAGCATAGACTGGCTGGAAATTTAAGTGTCAATCTGACTAGTGAAGTGGAGAAAAAATTGTCCTAGCAAAAATAGTGAATAAAGAGCCAGAAAGGTTCTGTGAGTGGGACATTTCTTTTTACATCAAGATTCAGAGGTTACAGACAGAACAGCACTTCTATATGCTTAGGTCCTTTTCCTTCTCTGTCATGTAACCTCCCTATGAAGCTCTTCTGTGGAAGGAGCTGAAGGACCTGTCTTATGCACAACCATATCCCTGTCTACCACCATTTCAGCTGAGTGTTACAAGCTTATATTTACCCCATGGTGTCAACCTGTGCATATTTCCATATTACTTTATAGCTGAAGAAAACACTGATCTGAATATTATATATGTATGAATATAAACAAATTATATATCTGTATATATATATAGATATCTAAATATATATATAGCTATATAACAGATGCTAAAATTTATCTTTGTAATTAGACCAACCCATTCAGAGAAACTCAGAGAAAACCAATAAAAGTAGGGAAAAAAAACTGTTAGGAATTTTAAAAATCAGTGAAATTAACTGCTCTGTTATGTGGAATTAAAAGAATAAATAAATCCTCTTACAGTTTTAAGGAATAAAATTCTTTCATTAAATAATATTTCATTCAGTGGATGGATATTAGAAAACAATTATTTCTCAAATTACTAATTTTTTTTAACTCAGTGAAAGACCATGGGGTAAAGCCTAGTTTCAGGGACTGAACTGTTTTTCATTGCTTTACTGTGTACACGGGCAATGCGCAGATACACCAGTATAGGAACACTGGCTTCTGTTTCTGAATCTTGAGCACACATTTTTTATTTTTTTCTGAGCTCCTCATCTTTTGCACAGTGCAGGCGTCACAGGGGTTTGTTGAACTCAGTAGCACCAGCACTCAGTAAGTATCGAAAGATACTGAGGCTGACAGACAGAGTGGGTTCCACTGGTCCTGGCTTCCCTGGCCAGTGAGCAGAAGAGAGACCGGCTCTGGATGCGATGTATTCGGCTACCTCGAGGGGAGAGGAGTTCAGCACGCCCAGCAGTCACACCGCTCGCCACCAAGCGGGGCTGCCTTCTGAGAGAAGAGCACAGGAAGTGGAGTGAGCCTCAGACGGTGAGCTGGTGGTGTGCCTAAGAGCTTATTAACCATGGAAAACTGGGAAAATCATTTTTTCTCTTTGAGACTCATTTTATCTATGATTTGGGAAGAGTAAGATTAAATTAGTTTGATTATTGCAAACAATAAATGAGAATAATTACTTTATGCCTGTAGAATTACTTATCTCATTGTCTTATATATAGTAGGGTATTCATATTTATTACACAACTGTTTTATATTTTATGTTTGTTTTCTGTGTTATTTTTCTTTTTGCAGGGGGCAGTACTGGGAGTTGAACCAGGGATTTTGCATGGAGCTATACGTCCAGCCTTTAAAAATATTTTATTTTGAGAAAGAGTCTTGCTAAGTTGCCCAGGCTTAGATTCCTCCTGTCTCAGCCTCCCACAGTGCTAAATTTATGGTGTGCATTACAACATCCAACTCTCAGGCTAGTTTGTCTTAAGGCTGTATCTGAATTTACAGTTTTAGTTTGCATGTGTAGCCCTTCTCTGTTAGGACAGATTCCCCTTCTGTTTCTTCTGTGTTCAAACACTTAAGAGAAGGAAACTGGTAAAGTAAGGACTTGTGGCATGGGTTTAAGTGAAGGTGCAACCTGAACTTAGAATGGTTAATCCGCAGATGCAGCTACCTACGCACACAGCCATTTCCCTGCGCTGCCGTTTTCTCTGCTAGCAGGCGTATTCCTCTACACTCACTCTTGAATCCATTGCCTTTCTTGCCTCTGGTTCTTAATTATTCCTTAGTTCCTCTCTCATCAGTGTTTTTATCCACAGGCTTTCCCTCCTTCCCCTGTGAACTTGCTCCATTTCTCCTATTCAGAGCCCCACACAAGGTAGAGTATGGTGCTTCAAGGGACATGTGGGGTACAGAGTGAAATTTACTCTCTAGTGACTGGAGAATATAAATTTTAAATATCACCTATTCCTGAAACTAGTCTGGGTTTTTTTTTTTCAATGCTAATATTTATGACTGCATTGCACTGAAAGTGCCCTGCTTTCACTTAAAATGTTTCCCAGTGACCGCTTGTCTTGATTACTTTTTTCTCTTTGCTGGGACAAAATTCCTGACACTCAGAGTTGAAGAGGGACAGGTTTATTTAGCTCACAGTTTGTGGAGGTTTCAGTCCATAATCAGCTGGCTCCAATGCAGGGTGGCAGGATGAGAGCAACAGTCCAAGGTGGCAGAAAATAGCAAAAGCAGCAAGAGCATAGAAAGGGGTGGGGAAGCAAACCTCTTTCCCTCCCTTATACTGTGAGCAGGCTCCCTGCCCTCAGGCGGCTGTAGCACTCACACCGTCTCCCTGCCCTCCTCTTGCACACGCTCAGGATGTTTACACAGTGAGCACCCTGGCCTCTGCTGAGTCCCTAGTTAAACTTCTGAACTCCTCAAGTTGACACAATGAACAACATCTTAGAGCAGTAAGAGCATGTCCTCTACACCCCAGGATGTAGAACTGCTGGGTTTCTTAGTTAAGCGTTTAACAAATTGGTGTTAAACTACATGGTGTATCAACTATTACACCTCTAAATTACTCAAGTGCAAAGGAAAGAGGTTCCATTTTATACTTTTTGCTGCTTTGGTGCCAGTTTGACCATGCTGTTCTCCAAACTTCCACTTTTGCCTTGGCCTCTGCACTCAATACCTTCTTGGTTTTGAACTCCCCTCCGAGACGTCTTCGTCAGTGTCCTTTAACCTTGTCCTTGCTGAGTCTGTAGTTCCAGTTCTACTCAGCACTTTCCATGAACTCACTCACGCTCATTTCGGTCACCTTACACAACTGACTCCTAAATTAGACATTACGTCTTGTGCTCCTCCCTACTTTCTCGGCCTGCTCTAGGTGCCCCGGCCTTTCCCCTCTTGACTGCAGTGTCCCCCACAGTAGTGCTCATTCTCCAGTCTTCCTCCCGCAAGGCTTGCTTTCTCCCTTGTGTGATCTGCCTCAAATGCACGTATGTTTCTACTGTGATTTCTTTAACCACAGGGTCAGGGTCCAGTTCCTCAGCGTAATGTCCTCAGTCTTTCGCTCCCCTCCCAATGCTCCTGTTTTCACTTCCATTGCCTGAAATTATACTCTCAGCCTCAGAAATGCTGACTCACTTGTCATCCTCTGTAAGCATCCTGCTGTTTCCAAATTCTGCCTTTTGTGCCACCTCTTCTTGCCTTTGGCGCTGTACTTCTCTAAGTTTTTTTACTTTCATACAACCTAGTCACTCTTAATACTCAGTTCTGAAGTGATTTTGAGAGAAGTCCTGGCCCAACAAATTAAAGTAAACCCTCCCCTGAACTTCTATATCACTTAGTAGAAACTGCAGTTGGAATTACTGAATTATCAGTGAAAATCTACTGATTTCTCATGAAGATATTGGTAGTGAAAATATGTGTTATGTTTCCCTCTTGTATATTTTCATTGACTAGCTCCACTATAAATAATTCTTGAAGTCATATGAATTCTTGCCAGACAGGATATTTGACCTGTCCTAGGGTAGTTATCCCAGAGTAGAAGTTGTGTATTCTCCAGCCATATGCCACACATAAATCACTGTGCATATTTCTCAAGTATTTTTCTCTTATTCTTCTTTGTTACTTCTGTATGTTTTCCTCAGTAGCAAGAACAGTACACTGAATGGGAACTTGTTAAATTACATATGGAATAAGCAATTGCTTATAAATATATGGAATAAATTATTTTCTTTTTAAGAACTACAAATCATTCTGTAATTAAAAAAAATACTCCATAACTAAAAAATTCTAATCCTCCAGCTGTACTCGTCTGGTCAGAATGAACTGTCAGTGACTGAATGAAGCATCTGTCCAACTGTCTATGGTCTCGAATGCCAGCTTGGAGCTTAAAAGAATGAGTTTGTTATGGAGGGCACATTTATGGTCTATAGAAGCAACAGGCTAAAAATGTAGGGATTAAAAATAAACCGGAAAGTTCATAGCTTACAGAGATGCCCTGATATAAAAGTGTTATGGGAAAACAACTTGAGAAAGAGGGGAAAGATATAAAAGGGAAATCATAAATATAAGATATGGAAGTAATGAAGATCTCCAAACCCAGAAATTAGGAATTCTCTGGAGCATATTAAGTTTGTTTAAATTAATTCTGTAAGTCCTTAAAAGTTTGTAGTTGTCATTAACAACAGAGCTAATGGATGCCATTAGAAGTTTGTTCTCTATTTGCACTGAATGAGGGGAATGTTTTTCATAAGTCATGGAAAGAAGATACTTTGATTTATTTTTCTAAATGTCCTGTTTATTATAGTGGGCTGGGAAAGGAAACAAGAAGCATAAAATGTTATGCTTGTCATGCATAAAGTAATAGAAACATCATCATTTTGTACCTCTTTTGGTTTTTAAAACACAGCCTTACGATGAGGGTTATATATAAAATTCAGCACCTTTCTCCCCAATACATTAATACCCGGGGAAGACCAGATATTTGTGTACATATGTTTCTAAGAGGTGGAAAAAATGAACTTGCATATTTAAACTAAGAGTGAATGGATGGTTAGTTTTAGGAAATTAGTCTGCAAAAGTGGGAAAGTCACTTAAAACACAGTTATCAGACTCTGCAGAACTGTAGAATGGGAACCTGATACAAGGTGACGCGTGCTCAGAATCTACATTACAGAGGGCAGCTGGCCTTGTGGGAACCCCAGCTCTCCACTCCAACCTTCTCCCTCACCCCATGCCGATTTTCAAAGTTAATTGACTTGTAAGCTAATTTCTCAAAATGTGGTCTGTGTAAATTTCTTTTTCTCTTTTCTTTACTGTTCTGAATGGTATTTTGTTGCGTAGTACAGAAAGCTTGAAAATCAGTGACTGAAGGTGGCTGTGGGGGAAACACACAGTATTTGGGAGGAGTTTGGGAAGCTGCAGGAAAACTGGGGAATCTCTGTCACCCCTGGCCTCGTCTACAAGCACTCTGTCGGTGCATACCTTCCCTGTATGCCATGCTTCTGCTCTTTCTGTCGTACACTCAGTTTTCATCTCCTTTACCCACCACCAACTTGCCATTTTCTTACTCTTGCTCTTTTCTTCACTCTCCTTTACCTTAGGATTAACAATTTTTAATGTTTAGCTCAAGATTGAAGAAAGAAGTAACTATACTGACACTCTCTCCTCCAGCACCCCCACAGAAGTGAATGAGATAGTGTATGGAGCAATTTTTTTCTGTCCTTCAAGGCCACATGATTTACAATGCATTTTTCTTAATTCTGACACTCTTCTTTCACATTCAAGTCATTTATACCCGTTGTCAATAGAGAATGATGAGAATTTTGTACCAATTTTGTAATTATTCCTTTCTTTTCCCAGGAGGCCACAGTGCTCTTGCATAGAGGATAATTAGACGTTCACAAAGCTGTACTTCTGCACGCACACCTCCTTTGGCCATCCTTTTTTCCCACTGTCGCACTGTCAAGTCCAAGATCCTCTAACAACTTGCAAAGCAGACTAACTGCGCTTCACTCAGACTCATCTTCCTGAAGTGTGGGTCCAGGCTGCCTGAGCCCTGAAGCCTGTCTCCCTTGAGTCCCTGCCACCTTTCCCTGGGCTGCCCCAGAGCTGCCCTGATTTCATTTTCATTCATTTTTACAAGGAACTGAGCTGAGAGAGAAGTCTGCAAATTTGATTTGCCAGAACACAATATTTGTCAGTTTTGTATATTTTCAACAGTCTGCAAAGTTAAGTCAAAGAAAGACACTGAATGATAGAAGGAGGGGATTTCATGGGACGAGGGTAGTGAGACTGGGGGAGCCCTAGGAAATTTGGGATACAGGAGGCCTTTCTAATTTAACTTCCCATCAAGGCTTTCAGATACATGTGGAGGGTACGTGAAGAATGTGAAGACTTTAACATCAGATGAGCCCAAGCCGCCGCAAGCGGGCGATCAGATTTCGCTCACCGGCCTTTCGCAGCTTGCCACACTGCACCATCTTGTTCTGTCTTCAGCCTTCCTAAGTCTCTGCTCCTCTCTGCAGTATTGATCTTTCATTGGATTATGGATTTGTCTGTCTCCCAGGATTCTTAAATTTATCATTTTCACTTTTCTGTACCTATAGAGCCTGGAGAATGACAAAAGTACCTTCATAAACTGCATAGCTATTCTGATTTCTGTGAAAGAGACCTTTTTGTTATTGTTGTTGCCAATGGAATCCAAATCTGTATTTGGAAATTATGATATTAAATTCTTTGAGGAAAAGAAGGTTAGCAGCAATATCATTCTAAGGTATAACAATGTCGAAGCATACAAGTTCACACATATTCTGCGGTACAGATAAATAGGAAATTACAGTTAAGTTGTACCCAAAAGATGTGTCAAGATATTTTTTGTCTTTAAAAAAAAATAGGAAAGTGTTAAGAGATCTTTTGCTGTTGGGTTCTCCCTTGGTGTGTTTTACCACAGTTTTACTTGAGTTTCCTTTTCTATATTTTGCAATCTTGTACACTACAATTTCTCTGGCACCTCATTTTCTGTAAGCTCCCAATCTTTCTTATTTCTCTATAACTGTCATTTGCTACTTTCTGTTCTTTCAGTATTTCCCTTATGTTCCAATTTGCTCTGGTTTCTATTTCGTCTTTGTTAGAGGCATGCTCTGGGCTTCACATCCTCTGTGAAGTGTAGAAAATTTCAAAGACTTTTTTCCTTCAAAATGCAGTATAACACTACATTTTATATTAAAATTTCTGTTTTGTGCAATGATTTAAAATTTTCAAGAAATGCTGACGTCATTGCCTACATTCTGTTCCTCACTCATATCACCTAGCCAGGAAGAAACTATAGTCCTCTCTCTTTCCAGATCAGGAAACTTGGGTCATGGTGAGTGTTAGATAACCTGCCTGTGACAAATGAGGGCAGGACCAAAGGGTCCCCACTTATCTGTATTGTGCTCCTACCATGAGGCTGGGCTGCAAACAGTGATAGAGCACTGTTACTCATGTTGGACAAAATGTTTATAATCACAATCAGTATAAGTATGTAGAATTTGCTCTAAATTGCAAAACAATCTATGAAAAGAGGAAGTTCATACCTTCTATTGGTTAAAAAATGACATAGCATTTCTCAGTAGAATAAAACAACTTGTATCACACAGACAAATACATAATCGTCCATGTGGAATATAAAATGCTGAAGTCATAGGATCAGACAGAAGAATGGTGGTCATTAAAGGACTCAGGTGAGGGTGGATGAGAACTGGAGACTACAAAGAACACAAATTTCAACTAGACAGGACTAATCAGTTGAAAAATCTATAGTTAATAATAATAGATCATATGGCTGAAAATTGCTAAGGGAGATTTAATTGTTCTCACCACGAAAAAACTATATGGCCATTCCACAATGTGTGCATATCATGTTTCAAGGTAAAATGATACAAACACAAATTTTATATATATATATATATGTATATATATATATATGATATACCATACATATTATGGTCTACTAAAGAGAATTCTTTCCTCTCCTCATTGCCTAAACAATACAGTATAACAACTAATTGCATAAGGTGTGCATTGCATTAGATACTATAAGTAATGATCTAGAGGTGATTCAAAGTAATAGAAGGATATGTGTAAGTTCTATGTAAATAACATGCCATTCTTTGTAAAGGACTCAAGCTTTCATGGATTTCCGTATTCTTGAAGGTCTGAGAACAAATTCCCTGTGAATACTAAAGTATAAGTACAAAGAAAAGTTTTATCTGTCACTTTGAAAGAGGCCATGAGAAACTTGACATAGATTATATTTACTTTTCCATTGATAGCTGATATCATGGATTTTTCACATGTATGGATTCTTTTGAGTGTATTTTTAAAAAAAAATTTAGACTAATGGATGACATTTCCAATTAAGAATATTAGATGAATCCATGATCTTTTCCATTAAGTAAAGTTCACAACTCTATCTGTATTGCTTTCTTTCTTTAGTACACATTCATAGAAATGCAAAGGCCTGTCTTTTCTACCCTGAATGTTTTTTCCTAGGCTGCATGTGGTCTACTTTGCCATTAAGTACTCAATTTAGTTGTCAACTCTCATGATAGAGAATCCTTTCCTGAATAAATCCTTAAAACATTCTCTCACTTTCGGTTATATTCTATTATATCACGATGTTTTCCATAGTACTTTTGTTTTCTGAGACAAGGTCACACTATGTAGGGCACTCTGGACTTGAACTCACTTATGTAGCCAACGCTGGCCTTGAATTCACAGTGATCTTCCTGCCTCAGCCTCCTAAGTGCTAATATTACAGATGTGAACCACTATACCCAGCCCTAAATTCTACTTTATGAATATGTGTCATTTTCTGCTCAACATGCAAGTTCTTTACACATCATTTAGTACAGCCATAGATCTAAGTATGTTTGATAACAGAACCACAGGGTGCCTTACTGCTGTCTTTGCTGTACTGGCTGGAGGAAGGCTGAAGCTATGGCTGCTTAGCTTCGTCTCAGCCCTGTTTGCTTGCCCTGTAAAACAAATAAGAACACTGTGGGAGATGTATCAGAGCCCTGTTATGAAATATAGTACACTGTCTACCATGTTACCTTGATATGCCAGTATATTATCTTACCTAAAAATAGCCTCAGCTTTGTTCCAAGCACAATAGTAAAATCCCCTAAGGCTTACCACACACTTTTCTAAATACTCAAGAAGAATTCTGGAATTTGACAGGAATTCCATCTTGTCAATTTGTAGGCCTGAGATCTACCTTTGAACTGTTGAACACTTACTTGTAGAAATTTTTTCTCTTGATTTGTCCAAGATAGCCAAGAGTAGAGCAGCAATTACACTTTCAAAGTTTTCTCTGCAACCTAAAAAGTAATTTGTACAGACCCAGAGACTTGGTGTTATTACAAGTTGGGTGTTTACCTACTAAAGTTTTCCTTATCTTGGAGTTCAATTTCCTTTTAACTGTCTCTCTTCAATATTTTCCAGCTTAGTGATTATTTCCTTTGATATCCTGCCTGAAAAACAGTAATTCTGCATTCTGTCAGCACTGAATTATCTGCCCCACGCAGCGGGCTGACTCCCTTTTCCTCATTATGTCAGCCTCTTCACACAGAGATGGAAAATCTGTTAGTTTTCCCTAAATTTAGTTTGAGAATTTTTGTGTTTATTTGATTTGACTCTACTTACATTACTCTTAAGATTCATGTTACTATTATATTTATCTGTTGTAGGGCAGTTTTGTTTCCTCTATTACGGTCATCATCCATCACAAACCAGCCAAACAAAATAAAAACAAAAATAATACTTTTTACAGTATTTGCTGTGTTGTCAGATTCTTCTTTGGTGGATAATTGTCATTATACTGAAGTCATTTCACTTTTATTCTGCTCAACATTCTGTGCCTACAAAGTCACAATGCTTTTCAGAATATGTAGAAATGAGTTTATATTACTAATTTCAAAATTTTAACATTAAGTTCTATAAATTCTGAACAAAAATTATATTTCATCTAGTATTGTTCCATGTGATTTAAATTCAGATATATTATAGGCAATTTTTTTGTGTTCTATACATTTTAAAATTTTGACTAAAAAAATTAAAATTGAAGTCCATAGTATAATTAAACCTAATGATTTCCTCTACCTTGTACAAGAATCAATTGTTAGAAAATCAGTAATTTATAAAATATCAAAATGATTAAGGGATATGTTAAATGTTTACATGATATAATGTATTATGTGTATTTATGTGATATAATGTTATATAGACATGAAAATACTTATGAAAATGTTTAAATAATTTAAATGAAAGAAAATGATATAAAATGTTATAATTAAAAGAGGAAAAGTTACCAAATTATTTATTGATTTATTTATATCATGAGGAAGGATTAAGATTTATGTGCTTTTATACCATATTACTTCATTATCCTTTATTATGGAAACAATGCAGTAAATATATTAACAGTGTAAACTAAATTGACAGTGTAGACTAGTAAGTCACACTTTAAAGTATAAAGAGCTTTTTATAATTGCTTCTTTCTCTCCAATAGGTTAATGCCCACATAGAGCTCTCAGTAACATGGGAAGAGTCTTAAATGACATTTTCAGATTTTCCACACTTGCTACTTTGTTCCTGTTTCTTTCCATCTCTTTAGTCGTGTATACTCATTCATGTTTTCATGAATACATCATCTTACGTCTTGTTGCCAGGTGCGCTCTCACTGTCTCTTTCTCCATTTCGTTTGTTCTCTCCCTCCAGCTCCATCTCTCTGTTCTACGCATCCCTATTCCTCTCTCACGGAGATGTGCACAGATAGATATGTAATACCAGTGCTCCACTTTTTCATATGTACAAAGTGTGAAGTTCTGTAATCACATTCTAATTATGTCACAGACCACTCAAAATATATCATGTTATTATAACAATAGTAATGTTTTTCCACTTTTCAAAAAATTATTTTAAAAATAAAAGAATGAAAACATATTAAGAAACAGTTATCCACTTACAAAATAGCATAAGAACAATAGAAGCAATACTGAATTACAGACAAAGTGGTAGGAAATTAACAATGGTTGTTGTATTACATATTGGTATCTTCAAAGTTGTTTCTCAGGAAGAGAAATATAGACATGCAAGATTGATCAAAGAATTAATCATTAAGATATTGGTATCTTCAAGCTGTTTCTCAGGAAAAGAAATATAGACATGCAAGACTGATCAAATAATTCATTAGTTAATCATTCATTTAACTGTTTCTTTCAGTAAAGCAACAGAAGTCAGTAGTACAATTATGTTCGCTATCCTATATATACATGTATACATAATTTCCCCTTCTTACTTTTCTCTTTTCCCTCATCCCAGTTGCTCTTTACTTTTGAGCAAGGAACATGCCTACAATCCCAGCACTCGGGAGGCTGTGGCATAAGGATCATTGTGAGTTCGAGGCCAGCCTGGGCTACAAAGTGAGCTCTAGGCCAGTTTGAACTACATATCAAGACCCTGTCTCAAAGAGACAAAAAAGAAAATTTCATAAAAATCATCAGTTGGTACATAATCGTGGTAAAATTTTAAATTTCCTGAGCTTATTACCTAAAAAGTAAGAAAGTGTGTGAAGCTGTACCAATTATTTCTATAGTTTTCAATCTTATGGAAACTTCTAGATTTGCCTACTCTTTCCCCCCACCCCTTCTTCTTTTTCCTCTATCCTTCTTTTTCCACCCCTGGTCAATGTGTTATATTGATTATGGAGTATTTAACTATACTTTTATTTAGATGCTTTTCTTCTTCAGTTTTGATTTTCATATTTTGATTAGGCTGGCCAGACCCATCCTGTATACACTTTATATCTGCAAAAGGTAAATTTTTTTCAATAGGAAATTTGATGTAATATTAACCAAAGATCTTTCAAACACTAGTCTTGCACAGTTGACTGTCTTGGATACCCTAATAAAAGAGTTCATAGAGAATGGTTCCTACGCTGGCCCCAGAGTAACACAGAGTAACGCTTGTTGGTGACAAGGCCCAGAAGCCTCTGCTAACATATCGTCTAGGGGTGGTGACTTTCCCCAACATAGTTTGAGACCCATTTTTTTAGCCTTTGTTACAGAAAAGTAAATGCTCAACCTGCTACACTATTCAGGTAGCCATCATCTTCCCCTCTGCATTCCCTTCCCCTCCCTGTCCTTCCCCCTCCCCTCCCTCTCCTCTTCTTCCTCCCACAAAAGCGGTCTTATCCATGCTCACCGATACAGCTTAGATCTAAAATGTACCCAGGAAGTCTCGTGTGTTCAGAAGTAGAGTTTTGGAAGGTGACTGGGTCCTGGAAGTGTGTGAGATACATCCAATAATTCCCTACCAATGATCTGAATGTGCTAGTAGGAGGTGGAGTCTGGTCAGAAGCGGTAGCCTGAGGGGGGCTGACTTGGAAGGGTGTATCTTTGTCCCTGGCTCCTCCCTTCTCTCACTGCTTCCTGTTTGAAGAGGCATGAGTGGCTTTCCCTGCTATCCCTTGTACCATGCTGTTTTTGCCCTGGAGCCAGGCAAGAGGATTGAACTATCTGAAATGCTGAGCCTAAATAAACCACTGCTCCTTTTAGATGTTATCCCGAGAACATCAAAGCAATGCATACAACAATCTTGGATTAAAGCAGATACATGAAAAAATTTCACATCCAGCACTGTCTAACCAGGGTTCCTTAGACAGCAGGAACATAGCCTTCTTATGCTGTAATTGTTTTGTTTTTGTTTTATGTATTAGATGATAGTTTGGTAAGATATGGAATACCTGAATGTTTGTCTAAACATGTTCTGTAACAGTGTCTTCCTCCTAGATAATAATGTCACATTCTCACACAGCAACTTTCATTAGATTTAAAGTATCATTCAAGTTACTTCCTTGGTACACTATTTCAATTCTCTCTAATTTTAGATTGTGTGGCTATTGCAGTTGTGATTTTAGGTAATTTTAAAAATGACTTTATAGAGAAAAACACAAATATAAAATCACCTTTGTAGTATGATTATACCTATATAAAACACGTAAGAGAAAAATGCAAAGTGCTATTTTTGCCTGTTGTCCAACAATAATGGCTCCAAGAAATATACCTGAAAGGACACATTTACATGTTAGCCATAGTGGCCTCTCACTGATGGCATTATCATGGATTACCTTTCTGTATTTCCACTTATTCTTTCTCTCTTTTTTGTCACTGCGCTGAAGAATAAACCCAGGACCTTTGCACTGAAGGACATCTCTGATTCTTTTTCTTTTTTAATTTTGAGGTAGGGTCTCCCTAAATTGCTAGGTTGTCTTGGTTGGGCTAAAACTTGTGATTTCCCTGCACTATTTATTATTAATTGAGGACTTATTATCTTTAGATGAATAAATAGACTTTGTTGTTTTAAATATCATCTATATTTCAGAATTAACATTAGAGAGAAAATGTCTTTAGATTTGCTATTTATTTCTGAAAAGGTGATATAACTACAAAGCTAAGCTTTGAATTTGGAGTATCAATAGTATTTTTAAAAACAAGTGTTTGTATATGTAGTTTTTTAAAAATTAAATTTAAATTTGCTTTTAACTGATACGTAAAGTTGTGTATATTAATGCTATAAGACACAGTGTTTCAATACGTGCCCACACTGTGTACTGCTGTGGTCAGGTTACACATATATGACTTCTTAAACGTCTACCATTCCTTACAGTGGAAAGGTTCAGATCCTCTCTGCTAGACTTCTGAAATGTGCACTACGTTATTGCTGTCCATGTCACCTGCCATTATTCCACTAGAACTTCGTGCCCTCATGCTCTGTCAGTTAGTGCCCATGGGTCAGTCCTGCTGATTTCTGTCTCCCCGCTACTCTTCCTGGCCTCAGATAACTTCCTTTCTAGAAGATCAATTTTTTAAAACTCCACATATGAATGAGAACATGTGGCAATTTTTTCAGTGCCACATTTATGTTATTTAGTATAATAATCTCCAGTTCCATCCATGTCATTGCAAAAAGACATGGATGAAAACATTGTATTATGACAAGAAAACATTGTTTCATGTCATAAACATTTGAATGTCGTTTTATTGACTGACTAATAAGCCTTTTGAGTATCTGTTCTATAGATTACATAGGAATTATTCTATGAATATTTAGTTTTTTACTTTTTATAATGCAAAAATTGCAAAATCAGAAAAAACCTTTTTAATTAGTGAATGTTTTCTCCTCCTCTATTTCCAACTCCCTTCCCTTCCATTCCCTTCTTTCCCTTTCTTTCCCTTCTTTCCCTTCTCTTCCTTTTCCTCTGTCTTTCTCCTTTCTTGTATTATAGATTATTTTCATAAACCACTTCATGAGGTGTATCAGTTCAAAGAGAATTAACACATGTATTTAAAAGATTGTAATGCATACTGTCAATTTTTCAAGTGGAATTTAAAACTTTACACTCCTACCAGCAACACATAAGATTGATTTGAAAACTTGTACAATATGAGATATTCTTTTGCCATGTTCTTTCTGATAATGTAATCACATTGACTGGTAACTTGTCACAGACTAGACAAAGCGAACATGTACTTTCATACTAAATCTGAACAGTTAGTCTTTTGAGAACATTTACTAGTAGATGGCTTAACCTAACAGGTCCAATAAAAAATGAATCATTCCTCCCCTTGGAGACATTTGAAATAACAAATTCAGCCAGCAAGGCTTTGAGATTTCATTCATTTCATTTCAGCCAGCATGACTTCTCAATTTCAGGTTAAAGTGGGTGCATATGTGTGTGTGCTAAGGGTTTTCTGTATCACAGACTACAAAGGTAGTCTGAATGAAATTTTATATAGCTTTGTTATAACCATACTGCAATTTCAAAGTTGACAGAACCGCCTCAACTGTATGGTACCAAATATCTGACTGTGGTAACAAAATACCTGAAAGTATCTGTGGCAATAAAGGTAAAATTGTGCCATGCAGAATGAGAGTTGTTTTTATTCTTAGTAATAAATGAATTTCATGTTAATTATTAATGTTTTGCATTCTAAAGCTAAATAACATTAGACCACTTTCTTTTCAGCATGAAAATTTGAAATACTTTTGTTTTTTGTGGGAGGCAGTAACTGGGAATCAAACTTAGAGCCTGTGCTTGCCAAGCAGGTGCTGTGCCCCTGAGCTACATCCCTGGTCCTCTCAGTGTGAAAATGTGTTGCATGTTATTTTCCTGGTATCAAACATTATTTTAGGTGATGACAATACTCATCTCTGGGGTCTCTTGTCTACCTCCTCTCCAGTAAAATATGAGGTTGGCTTTGAAGCTTGTTCTGATATGTACTTTGTGCAGGAGGGTGGTGGTAATAACAGTTTAGCTTGACTTGGAATGCCTCTGGACAGAGATGGTTCTGGACGGACATTTGGTGAGCTTCACAGCAATGCCACAGACCTAGTAGGGCAAACCTACATCATATTATGTTTTACATAATATGTGAGACTGTATCAGTATCCTACTGTTTCAGTATCCTGTTTCGGTACCCTAAAATGTAGTATTTAGCTTCAGCTTTTATCTTTACTAAAATATCGTAAGATTAATGACGTTGTGAAAACAAAGAGAAATCTTTTAACCAAGGACTGGATTTCAGTTTCCTGGTCACTGTCACATGTAGCAAGTAATATCTTATATGAATATAGAGACAGAGGGCCTTCTCAATATTTGCTGTCCTACAGGGGGACCACAGAAAAACAAAGAAAAGATTTAATGTTTCATTGAAGAGGTTGCATTCCATGTAGGGATTAAAACATTTGGATCAAGAAGCTCAAAATACACAATAATGTAACATTTTCAACTATTTACTAGATTCAGAGCTGACTAATACAGAAGCAGCAATTTCCTCTGCTTTTGCATGAATGTGACATTTATAGGGAGGGAGAGCAGAGAGGTCAAGCATATTTAAATCCAAAGGATTACAAACTTCAGGCCTGAAAATCTTTATGCTTCCAGTCTTTTAGCCCACTAATTATAGGAGGTGAACTTTAAAAAGAATTAAGCCAATTAGCTCCTATAGTGCCAGTCTAGGAAGCTTTAGAGAGTAGCTGATAGCTCTTGAAGAATTTAGAAAACATTCAGTCAATTAACCCAGATCTTATTTTTTAATTATTTGTGTGCCACCTGAGACACCACATGAAAAGCTCCTTTTGTTTCTCAAGTCCTTCGTCTTCCTCCACTGTTTATCGCACAACCAACCAATGAATTTTCTATTTATAGTGTTTAACTAGTTTCTGTATCAAAACTCATTAAAGTAACAGGTTGAGAATTTATCTTCCATTGGACTAAAAGCTAAGGAAATGAATTGCTGTCGCTGTCATCATAAATCTGCAAAGTGCTAGCCACAGAATCTAAAACAAATGACCACTTCCCTTGTCACATGTCAAACATGGATTGTTCACAGGTGGCTGGAGTGAATATTTGACTCTTGAATCCATTAGTCGGCAATCTGGGTTGTTCTCAAGTTTAGTTTTCCCATAGGACGCTATTTGGCTGTTTTACAGATTTCTTGAAGGTGATCAAATGAGTTTTCCTCATACTTCTTAAAAATATCTCTTAGTGTAGTTTTCATAAGTCTACTGGCATTAGTTCCTAAGGCATGATATCTCTTTTTCTTTTCCTTTGTCATATATCACTCAAAATGGAAAAAAAAAAGTCACATATGATTTATATTCTATGGACTGCTCCTTATTGCAGTATTTCTTCAATGTGCCTGGCTTTAGAATCACCTGAGATCTGGGCTAAAAAATCAAATTTGCCTTTACTTTAAATTCAGAGCCATTCATCCTTGAGTAGGACCAAAAATTCAGACTTTCGCAAACTGCTCAGGAAATCTTTTGATGTGATGAGCTGAGCCGTATCATCCACTGATGATGTGGAAGTCTAGAAAGTTCATAGTTAATGAAAATTAGTCATGTTTTTACATCACCATGTAGATCACAGGGCCCCTGACCTCAGAATGGCTCCATCTAGGTTTGGTGACAAAGACAGAATTGAAACCATTATAGAACTACAAAGCACAAGGAAAGTGATACCAAAGTGCTAGTGCCTCATTCTTTGTTTACATCAGAGGAAGAAAACCATTGAGTTCAAAAGTACAAAGAGTCCTTGTTATGATAGGAAATGCACACTTTTATTTTTAAATATATTTATGGAAAAAAAATCTGGAGTTTCCTTGAGAAACTATAGCATTATCAATAATAGAAGATAAAGTGGTTTAACTAGTAGAACTACAGACTGATCCTATGAAATAGCAGTTGGAGCAGGTAGACATGGGAGAAATGGTTTTAGACACTGCTTTTCATTAAATATTTGAGATTGAATCATATTAATGTTTGGAACTCAGTAAAGATGGTATTTCTTCTGAACTTGCCTTATTTTTAAGGAAAATGTTTTGGTCTTCACAGATTCCCTTTCTGCAAGTCTTTCTCTCCGAAAGGCTGTACTTCATCTTATGCTGTGTGTCCTCTATTTCCTCTGCTTCTGCTCTTTCTCCACATTCCCCTTCCTTTCACATCTAAGCTCTCTTTCCATTTGTTGCCTGTTTTGCTCATTATTTCTTCCTTCAAAGTGTACAGCCATATTTAATAACTAACTCACCCACATTCAGTCTGAAGATCACACTATGTCATGGGGACATGGTTATAAAGATTCTTCTGGAAACCTGACCCTGAGGATGCATTCTGTCAACTAAGCTTCTCTTGAGCAGTGATTAGATGTAGCTGTCACAGTTCTCCTTTTGTCTTCTCTGCATTCAAGTTCAGGTGATTCCAGCAGGCATCTTTGCTGCCCAACATCCATGGGCCTTGTACCCTCCTCAGAGGCTGCTTTATTTCATGTGGATGGACTACATGCGGCGGGCGGCCCAGAGATGTTTCAGTAGGTAAGTTCTCATCCTTATTCTTCCCTGTGTACAGACAGTAAATCTGCCATCACTCACTTCACTTTTCTCTCAGCAACTTACTGTTCAGTTACACTTGGGAAAAAAAATCTTTTTACTTCAGAATCAACTAGTCCCTTTGTAAACTAAGTGTTAAATCACCGTATATCATTGTTACCCCTACCTTGTTTGGTATGGAGTTTTTATATCAGGTGGCAATGATTTTATTTCTCTAGACTTTTCAATTTTGAAATTCTTTAAAAATTTGACTAAACATTGGGCTGGAAACTAAATTGATGTCTTCATGATTGGCCACTTCATTATGCAAAATCTATGCCAAACCATTCTGCAGAAAAGAGAAAATATTTGTGAAGAAAGCAGGTGGCTCTAAAACAACACAGGAACTTTTCAGAAATCTTCCATCAGGAAACTTAATATGACCCCAAGTTGGAATTACTTTCACAAGCAAAGACTAGAAATAAGTTTTATTCATCTTGCTTCATTAGTAAAAAGATGGCTAGGTAACAAAGAATCTCAAGAAACTAGGCTATATTTAGAGGATAAAAGTATTCAATATGTAATAGTTTAATATTTAATTTTAAAAATACTACACGTCTTAACTCACCCACTAAAGTTTCACAGCCATGGTATGGGAGAGTCTAAAAGATGTCAGTCAGTCACTTCTAGCTGAAATCCAAGAGGTGAATGAGCCTAAATTGTTTACACGGATCACAAACCGCTTCACAGACAAACAGCCTTATCTGCTACCAGAATGGGCCATGTTCACTTATATGCTTTGCCTATATATTGTTTTTTGTAAGTATTTAGACATTAAATTTTAGCATGCAAAGATGTGAATTACAGAGCCCTATAAAGTTACCCAGCTGTTCTCCAAAATGTTTTATGTTTGGTTTCTTTAATCATGTAGAAAAGTTGTCATCATGCTAGGCCAGCCAGCTTTACTTTGTCTTTCTATGACAGGCTATTGAACTGGTAAAGATAGTAAGATGCATAAACATTAATTTTTATTATTTGGTAAGCAATATTAGAGTTTAGTGTCTGAAGAATACAGACATCCACTTAACATATCTTGCTGTAACACTTTTACTGCCAATTTTTCACCCTGTAAGCTGCTTTACAATTTCGCTCTAGAGTCCAGTACACAAAATTTTAGTCCGATCGCTTCTTTGTCATTTATCACATGTAGGGTAAAGCAGCATTCCCCACCATACCCTGCAGAGCAAGGAGTCGAAATGCCATCATTTTCTCTATGTACTAACTATGGACTACCTCTGTTTCATCTTATGTAATAACGCAATTACCAAACTCTTCCTCATATCTCCTTTGAATAAGCATTATTCTCTGACCTTAGTTTTTCTGAAAGTTTTGTTTAAAACTGAAATTCTATAAAAGCTGTGCATTACAGTAAAGAAAGGAGAAAATATTTGATGTGTTTTCTTCTAATATGCTGAGTTTTCTAAATTTAAATTGTATTGGATTAATTTAAACAGTAATTTTTTGTAACTAGAATTTATATTTCCTTTCTGTAAACACAGAGGTTCTTCAGAAAGTCATATAATTAAATTAGAAATTCCTTAGGAGGAAGGAGTAAATACTGCCGTTAATGAAACCATAAAACTGCAAGAAACAGACTGTGTGGAGGTCAAAGGCAATGGAACATGGGTCACAGAGAAAAACTTTCCCAAAGAAACATATTCCAGACAGTTATTATTTGAATGAAACCATTTCTGGGCACAAACTTCAAGCAAATGTCTTGTCATTATATGAAAGAAGATCTAGGACCTAGGCAACCACAGCTTAGAGTAATGCTGTGTAATATGATGATACTATTACCTCCAAGATGCAGAACTTAATAGTTTTTAGAACTTTCTATCCATTGGTCCTGTGCTGTCGGGTCACTCAAAAATTCCCAAGGAACTACTGCGCAGATCCTGATTTGACGGAGGTGCTCATCTTTTCTCCTCATCTCATGAATGGGGACACTGAAGCATGAATAAATGAAAGGGAGGCTACATAAGAAGGCAGAGAAAATGCTCTAGGTCCAGAGTGTGCGCGGGTGTTTCCATCCCCTATTCTAGAATACTTCCCTTCCTACTCCCTGTCCTGGCTGGCACTGTCAGGAGACTCATGGTCTCAAGGATGCTTTTCAGAGTAGATTTGTTCTGATTAAAATGATTTTCCAAGATATTCCAGTCTGTCTGTCAGGAGAATTGCATAAGAAACTGATAACGAAACAATAGCCAATATAGTAACAATAGATTGTTACTATATTACTTTTTCTAACTTCAGAAGGGTATTAGCAGGGAGATATTTACCCAAAATTTTGTTCAACAGGAGAGGGAATTTGAGAGGCCTGGAAAGGAATGTGAGGTTGAAACAAAGTACCTTCAGTGCTTCTTGCTGCTTTCTTACTTGTAGTCACTTTTCAGAGGGCGGCACGAGGCCTGGTGGCTTTACTGCATGGCCATGGTGGGCGTGAATGGGCGCCACGTAAGCCTGTGTGTGGACTGTTGGCTCCCCCGCGTTCAGCTCCAGGCTGTGAGTCCATCTCATCATATTGGAGATGTCCTAAGTTAGTCTTCCATGTGTTATGAACTTACAAAAAGCTGCTGCTAGAGTTATGCTTTTTAAAAACCTCCAACTATCTCTCTATCATGTGATTACACACTGAATATTCTTCATACGAATAACTGAAATAACAGAAGTCAGCATATACAACCGCAGTTAGGCAGCATGGTGATATTGAAAAGTGACACTGTGTTTAAGAGTGAGAATGGAAGCTATAAAATCGCAAACAATTGAAAACTACTTACTCTTGTAAACATTAGTGTATTAAGTAACTTGTTTTACAAACACCTAAGCTTTAAAATGTTTTGACTACTTTTAGTAAGTTTGAAATGAATGAAAGAAATACAGTAGTTTGCTGCTTAAACCATACATGCAAACTATGTAGTGTAATAGGATAAGTTTCTTTCCAAAGTCTTTTTTTTTATAATTATAAAGTTTATGGTCATTATGGGAATTTGCAAAAGATATCATATAAAAGAACAAAAAAATAAAAAAGCATCCATAACTCACTCCTGTCTCCTACTGTAAAATATTTTGACATGATATAGTTTCATATTCGTTGTATGTGTGTATATAGGTGTGATTTGTTTTTGGTTGATGTTATAGTTTATATTTGCTTTTATTCACCCTACATTTTTCTAATAAAATAAAAAGTTATATGTCCCTATAGTACTACATAATTGAGACAAATTATTTGAAGCAGTTTAAATTAGAAAACTAAGTTGTATGTTGTTATTCTATATTAATACAGTACAATGTAGCGGTCTGCAGCAGATTCCAGAGTTTCTTAGTGCTCAATTTGAATCTGGGTTCTATCCTTACTAATTCTTATTTATTTTTTATATTAAAGAGGAAAAAATAAAAATAAAACAGTTTCAAAATAGGCTAATAGAAGAGTAACAATAATTAATACATTGGATATTGTTATCTTCATAGTAGCTACTCAGAGTATAAAATATAAACATAAATGTTGTCCAGACAATATTAGCACAAACCTTTCTTTTCAATGAACTAAGACAAACTAGATTTATAACTATCTAAACTGTGTATATATATATATATTTTTTTCTTTTCCCTTTTTTCCTCTCCCTTGTCACAGTTTCTCTTTTCTTTTGAGCAGTTTCCTTCCAATTCACAATATCTATTGTACAGTTTGGATCTTATATATGCTTTCAGTGTCTCACACTATGGAGACAATATCATGTTTACATGTAGGTATGATTTATTTCACTTATGAATATGGTGTCAGATTGCATCCATTCACTTATAAAAGTCTCAAGTTTATCTTTCTTTATGGCTGAGTAGTACTCAATTATATAAAAAAAACCGACATCTTTCATATCCATTCCTCAGTTGATGGGCATTTGGGTTGCTCCCAAGATTTAGCTATGACAAATTGTGCTGCTCTAAACATGGGTGCACATATGTCGCTGTGGTATGATTTTAATTCTCCTGGGAAGATCCTCAGAAGGGGAATAGCTGGATCAAATGGGACCTCTAATCCTAGTTGTTTGTGTGTCCCTTGGCTTTGGTAGTTGACCACCGTGTATGCCTTCACTGTGGTATAATTCTCAGTGAATCTTTATGCACATTTCACATTGTATCTCTAGGGTTTTCCCAGTGTACTCTAGATGAAACCTTCACCCCCAGCTTCCCCATATGTTGACTGTGATATTTTCTAGCTATGTCATTCCCTTGCTTGAGTTGGAAAGAGAGTGCTGAGGAGGCCCAAGCCGAAGTAGCTCTGCGACGTTCTTTGATAACAATACTGGCTGCTCCCCTGTGGGTGAGCACTGTTGTCAAGTCATAGGCTGTGCACAGCATTTGAGCCAATGAGAGAGAATTCTCCATGGCTTCATTTGCAAATGGAAGCTCCTAAGGAAACACAATGAAAATGTTTCACCTTTGGTATCTGTCAGATCTGACCTTCAGTCCCAGCCTTTCTACTTTATGTTTCCTCTATATGGGACTGTTTGTTTCTGGCACAGGCCCTATGCCAAGTAAATCGCTTAGTCCTAACAGGTAACCTGTGAACAAGGGGGAAGTGAGGTTGAGGTTAGGATTAAGTGGTATGTGGCACTCCAGTAAATGCCTGTGACTTCCTTTTTCCTTCTCATTTACTCTATAGAGAAACACATGTCATCCTTAGACTCTCTCCCACCCTACTCACTTCCTGAAAAGAAGAAATGGAAGGATATTTAGATATGTGGGTGAATAACTTGTGGTGGGTGCACATGGGGAGTGGTAGCACCCCATGATGTAATGTGCAGTTAGCCCTGCATGACAGGCTCCAGCACAAAACTCTCCAGGTGTGACTGGAGTGTGGAGCTTTGTGGGTTTCTCATTTGAGGGGAGGGTTACAATTAAAAATGTGTACAGAAACGGAGTCACCCCATTTAACCTGTAAAGATGTATTTTTAAGATCAAAGAATCGAATGACACCAACAGGAAATTTATTTCAGATGGGAGGAGTATAAAATATCCATAGGAATAAAATCATGGTCACTCATTTACAGTTTTCAAATAAATCTCAAAGAAATTGCAATTTCCCTGATTATCTACAATGATGCAAAATTCAAAATCCTATGTTAGTTCATTTTAATATTTATGAGAAATATGAATGGTAGAACTTTGAGAGTACAGAGTGAGAGCTGAATCCCCGGTATTCTCAGAAGCACATTAAGAAGTATATTAACTGTCTCCAAAATCCATTTGTGATAGAAAAATGTAAGCTGAAAGGTTTTTCTACATTGTTGAAATAACTGTAAGGCAATAAACTTTAGCACTGTTTTTCCCTAAGGGAAAAATATACTGAACGGTTTTGATAAAATTTTGTATGGAGAAGGGGGGTGGATGGTAGGTAGAACTCAGCAGGGAAGGCATGATGAGGGGAACAGAGGATTAAAAGGCAGCAGAAGCACTGCGGACTTCACAGTAACACAGACGATTTCCAGAGCGTTCTAGAATACAAAGGTGATACTCAAAATTGCCAGCTGTTGCTGAGAGAGCTTGGCAGCTGCAAATAAATAACTACACGACTCTGGTATTTGTCTTTTCTTCAAATGTAGTCTCATTCTGGGCGGTGGAGGATATTATTCTAACCCTTAATGAAGGGAAGAAAAACAATGTTTTTCTTAATTTAAACAAATTAAGGAAGCTAGATAATTCACCTTTATTTGACATCAATTTGTTGAAATATCGATTCAAAAAGCAATTAATTGTACCTGTCTTAGAAACATCCTTTAGAATATCCCAACTTGATTTTTAATTGCATTTTGCCATGCAGATTTCAAAGAAAATAGTTGTGAATGTCTTTTATCCCCTGCAGTGATCTAATAGAATAACAGAAAGACTTTTTTCTGTGTGGGCAATTGTTGCTTATTTCCTGTAGCCCATGCAGTATTACAAATTAAGATATGAATAGAGAGTTGTTTAAATTTACAAAGGAAGTCCACCAAAATTGCCTCGTATCTGAATAAGCCTCATATCTGAATTCTAGCATTACATAGCAAATTCTTACCGTTGGCCAAATGTTACATGGAAATATAATAATTAACATGGGGCCTGTTCTGTGGCAGATTCTAATATCTCTATTGTCCAAAGATTAGAAGTGTTTCAGAGCCATCCAGTTACAGTCTGAAGCTGTTTTTCTCATAACTGTTTTTGGACTTACTCTTTTATAATTTTCTTTAATTCTTCAGTTGGAACCAAACCCAGTTTGATTTTCTTTTTTCTAATGGCTCTCTATTCCTAACTACTAATTTGATACCAACTTAGAATTATTCCTGTCTGTTCTTCTCTTTTCTACAATTTGTACATAGCTTTCTATTCACTTTTGTTAAAACCGATTTGATTGAACTTTTTTCTGTTAAATATCTTTGCAGTGAGGCCATAACTTTCTATTTGTCATGTTGGAGGTGGTTCTGGGGTTGTGTTTCTTTATTCCTCTGACAAGTCTAGCCAGTTATTACTTCACAGCTGAGAAACCGAGAGGCAGAGATTCCAGTTTGAATGAATCATAGAGCAGGAAGGCTGTGTAAGTAGGATTCAGTCTTGTCTCTTCTTCCCATTGGTGGTCTCTGATGTCGGTGTTTTCTGTGATTCAGTTCGGTTCTGCACTCCTTTCCTACATCTTTGGTAATATGTTCTGTTTGTTGTTCTTCTTGCTGTTGCTTTTAAGTGCTGAGTTTGAACCCAGCCCCTCAACTATGGTAGGCAAGTGGAGGTACATCTCCACTCCATGGTCTCTGGATTCTTGCTTTAAATAGTGAATATAAGATTCAAGACATGTTTATCTAGGCCTGACCTTTCCTGAAACTCAAACATCATATATGTGTTTTCCTGGTTGCTGTATCTACTTAGACATGGAGTCGGTATCTCCATCAGGCAGACCCTGTGCTGCTGAGCTACATCCCCAGCCCTTAGGTATCTCAATCAAAATGATGCAGAATAGTGACTTTTTGCTAATCTCCCAAACTCCAGGTGGAATTTTGTTCAGCTATTCTCAGTTAAGGCAATATCACAGTCTTCCTTTCAGTTCCTCAAACCAAAATTATTTGTTTTTTAAAATACACTCCCATCCTCATATCTCTTCAATCAGGAAGTACTAACAAGTTTACCGAATAATGTATGTCAAATCCTCTGTCTCTGCCCCTCTCCCTCCCTCTCCCTCCTTCTCCTCCTCTCCCTTTCTCTTCTACTTGCTTTTAGTCTGGTATTAAAACTCTACTCCAGGATGCATTGTAAACCCCCCTGTCAAAGACGGGAGGCTCCACATAAGTTTCCCTAATTCTCCTACTATCTCCCAAATGTATTCTCTAGGCTGTAGCTACAGTAATGGATTTAAATAAAAAATTATATTTTAAAAAGATCTCTACAGTGGATTCCCATTATATTTAGGATGAATCAAAATCCTTTATGTATTACTTTCTTGTCTGAATTAGTCTTCTTATCATTCATATCTTAGATTCAATGATATTTCCTCAGGGACAGTGTCTTTGACCGTCCAGTGTAAAAGTAATCATTTGGTTACTTGTAGGTCATTATATTCCCTAATAATTTTTCTTAAACATTTGCTTATTTTTCTGTTTTCCCTGTAATGTAAATTACATGAATTAAGGACCTTGCCCACTGTAAGTGCAGAAATTTTTAGTACTTTTACTCACCCATCATGAGTGTTAGGGCTGCACCCGTGTAACAAAAGGCAGGTTAACAAGAGAAGAACGTATCACTGCGGCATGATCAGCATTATATGTGACAGAGGAGACTTCAGAAATAAAGATTCAAAGACTCAAAGACAATGGTCTATTTTTATCTTTGTTCTGGTGAAGAATGGACAGTCATACAGACATGTGATGGAATGAAGAGTGTGATCTATCAGCAACAGACTGAGCAGGAACCCCAGCAAGGCCTGCTGTTTGTTCAGATCCTTTTTGGTTTCTCTGCGAAGCGTCCCTCTTCTCATATGTGGGGCAGAACTTGAACTTCCAGGGAGAACGGAGAAAGCGATTTGGAAGGCTTTATGGCTTTCTTTGGGAAAGAGGTGTTCTTGTTCATCTACCCTGCCTAGGGGAGGAGGAAATTCTGGTTTCTGTGACTGTGGGGGAAAGAGGAAGAGAAGACATGAGGGCAGAAGGAGGCCAGAGAAACCTTGTTTCAGTGGTCTTTCCAATGTCCTTTGTTCAAGGTACTCATAATACCAAGGTGCCCTATTTTGGGAAACCTTGAACATTTAAGTCCCAATGCAACATGGTACTATTTATACTCCTACTGCTAGATAGACTCTGTATTTAGTAAATATTTTATCAAACAAACATACCCAAACAGAAAAATCCTTTACCTTTTTATCTATAATGGAATCCTTTAATCAATATGCCTTGTTGTCAATTATAAACATCTTTGTTTACTTATACTCTTTTCTTTTATCTTTTTTTTTTTTTTTGACAAGGTCTCACTATGTAGTCCACGCTGTCCTTAAACTTGCTTATGTAGCCCAGGGTGGCTTTGAACTCCTGTGAGCTTCCTCTTTCAGCTTCCTGAGTGCTAGGATCACAGGCGTGCACCACCACACCTGGTTGTTTATATATCTTCTTAGAGACATATTTTTAGAGGTGGAATTGCTGGGTTGAAAGCTAACCATATTTTAAATATGGATAGATATTGTGGGAGCAGCTCTAAGAAACTTTTACCCACACTTGTCTAAGTGAGGGAGACTTTCTTTAGTCTCTTAACAACAGTGGGTGTTGTTTAATGCTTTCCAATCTTTATTAATCCTACAAGTAAAAATTGTTTTTTCAGCACTATTAAAATATGCATTTATCTGACTACTTGAGAAATTAAAAAATCAATTCAAAATTTAATTGCCATTAACATTTTCTTTCATGTCTTATCTGTTGTATTCTCATGACTGTTAGTGTTAATTTCCTTTCAGTACTGAGCATGGCCCCTTCCACTTCAAATTTCAGTTTTTCTTGCCATCATCCTTTACCGGTGACTTTTTCACTTAACTTTCCTTCACACACTACACACATGTGGATCTTTTATTGGACCTATTCGACATGATCCAAATAGCACATTTTGGAAGCTTATTTTACAAATTATCTTTAGACAGATTTCATAGTCATACAAGTTCAAGAAATTTGAGATTCTTGTTTCAGCGGGTTTCTATAAAGCAGTACCACTTAGATTCTTTAATACGCTAATATGGTTTGTGAATCTTCAAGAAAAGGATAAAGAATATAGTTTTGTTAAGTATTTGTCCATGTAACTTCTTTTAGGCAATATTTTAATTGCACATAATTTAAGAAACCAGAGCTACAATCATTTATTCCTCAGTCTAAGTCTTGGCCAGATTCACAGTTTTATAATTCACTATTGCATTTCTTAATTTGATAAATTCTTTCTGTCTTACTAGTGTTTCTGTTTAACAGTATGAATAATTCTCAAATAGTGATCACAACTCCCACAGAATGGAGCATTTTTATTTTCTTCACTTTTGAAAGGAAAATATGCCATGAAAATTTTTGTGCTTCTGTGGGAGAGATATTACTTGATGTTTTCAGTTTTCCATTTTTTCTTTTTGTTTAAGTTTAAAGAATGCCAAATCTAGGATGACACTAAAGTTTTCCAAAAGCTGATTATGACTAATACAAGATCAGATTTTTAATTCATAGAAAAAAAAACAAAATCATCCCAAGGCTAAGACTAGTTAATATAAAAAAATGAGAAGACTAGACAATTTGGTAATCACAGTCCTGAACAGTAAGAGTGAATAGCAAGAGAGCTAGAAAGCTGGGGCTATAGCTCAGCAGCACAAGTGCCTCACCTGGCAAGCACAAGATCTTCTTTTTGATTCCAGGTGCCAAAAGAAAAAAAAAAAAAGAGGGGAGCTGGAAAAAAGAAATAGTATTAATCGTATATTCCAAGTATATGTTCCAAAATACAAAGAATTTAGCCATTTTTTAATTTCTCCAAGTTTTAATTATCTTCAAAATCATACTGAAATTTTTTGAAGAGAAACATCTTGGTTTAAGGAAAACACAGTTGCCTTGGACACTATGCAAGGTTAGCTGGACAAAGCAACCCAAGCAGATAACTTAGGAGCAAGATACACGTTTGGTGCGACTAGCAGAATTAAAACACCAGTTGTCAATTTGCTCTGATTGAATAACTCCTGTACCTGAGTTAATAATGGCTGGGTTTGAGTGCTGTCACTGTCACTAGTCCTGTGCCTCTGCGAGTGGCTTAGCCTTTCTGACCTTTGAATCTCTATGGCAGTAGTGTTTCGAGCCAGGTTTGAAGAGAGAGCTGATTAAGAATGTGTCCTCTCAACCTTGCAATTAGTGATGTTGTAGTGGAAGCTCAATATTCACAGTGGGATTCCATATACTTCAGAAACGTCCAACGCTATAAATCAGGCCACTTTTGTACATTGTTTCCAGAGAGGCTTTCTCAGTACGCCACTGTCTTTAGTATCTATCAGTTTTGAAGAATGGTTGGAAAAATGAAATGCCTTAAATAATTATGAAATCACAGTATTAATAATATTACCCAGCTGAAGGCATTATGCTTAACTTGATGGTTATCTCTAAACTAAATATTTCTTTAAGGTGGATAGTAACAAGCTATGTATTTCTAAAGAGGACAAACTTAGAATGCATAATTCTCTATCATTTGGCTAATTTTTGAAATATTTTAAGTACTTTCATAGAACACATATTTTATCCATGTTTGTTTTATAATAAAATAAAAAGTAGGTTCTTTTCCGCAGTATACTTCTTAAAACTTTACCTACTTATAATAATTTAGGCATGGAAAACTGATTACAGAAGTAAGGCTGATGCTAAGGAAAACTGTGCAGTGCTTCCCAAAATGTGGTGCTGATGTGGTTTAGATTTTTCTTTTTAGCTGATTTTGGACTATACAATTTCATTCTTTTGTTACCTGAGAAACTTTATACCAGGGCACCAACTATGTTTGACTTTGACGACTTTAGCTATATGAATGGAAACCAAAGGTCAGTTCTTCTAGAGAGACCAGTAGTCTCTGGTGTGGTAGAAGGAACACTGTAAAGCTGGAAGTCAGCCCTTCAGTGGCCATCATAAAGGGATAAGGAAAAATAGCTGAGGCGAGATTTGTTACCACTTCACATAAAGCTTCTTTGCGTCTCACTTCTCCTCCAAACCTGTCCGCTGCCATGCTACCTCTCACAGCTCTAGAATATACCTTGTATGGACTGATGTTGGAAGAGCTCTGTTTATATACATGGAATTGATAACGTCTTTGATGAACAAGTCAGAAAATCAGAAATGTCTATGCTATTTTTATAGTGAATAGATGGAAAACGTTAAGAAATCAACTGGTTTTACAACTTGTTCATCATAGTGATGGTATCAATCTGAAGATAATATCACTTCCAGAATGTTCTTTCTTAAATTATTGATTTGAGATTTGCTATAATTTATACGTCATTTCAAATCACTTTTTTATTTTTCTTCAGTCTCATTTCCTATTACAAGGAAGTTGGTAGTCATTGCATAATTATTTTGTTTAAATATACCTTTACATGAAAATATTTTTAGCATCTAGAAACTAGAACGTCAACCTTGCTAGGTCATCTGCTTAAGAAAATTTTCTTTCATTGCCCACTAAAGGCATTTGATGTGTTGAAAATGTTTTTGACAGTTTATGTAGGTCTTTCAAGAATTGGCCTTTTATTAACATCATAAGACTTCAAATTTTGACTAGCAGAGTAAAAGTCTTTAAACTTATTTAATGAAAGTGAAATTCCTTTGTCCTTTTTTAAGCAAGCGCTTGTCTACAGTTGGTTTTTAAGACCTGAACCTTAGCCAGACTAATGCCTTGATACAAGCAGGAGACATTTGTCAAGGGGCCACTAGACTAATAAAAGAGAAACGGAAGCAAGGAAGACCAATTGAAAAAGTGCCTGGATTTCTGTAGTCAGCAAAATATACCTGTTAATGATCCTGACAAACCCTAATTAATCAGGTGACAGTCTGCTGTACAGCCTTCATCCACTTACTTTGATGGAATAGCACAGGCCTCTTATTAAACACAAGTGAAATTTACATTGATGTTAGCAACTAATACAGAGCAAGAGTTTGAATTAAAAGATGAACTTTGTGAAGACTGAGCTCATTTCAAGAATCTTTATGCTTAGGAACACATTTTTGGTTTCATAAAGTTCAACCTATTTAAGTTAATGGAATTTGGTGCTGAAAGACACTGTCAGAGTTTACATGGATGCTTAAAGTCAGTGTTAAAGTAATATGAAAATCCAACCCCCGTCCCCCGCCACTTCAGTAATGGAAAAGACTCAGAACAAGCCCACCAGGAAGTGGAGAGGAGCAGAGACCCAGCAGAGGGTCTGGATAACCTGAGACTGAAGTTCAGGGACTTTGCAAAGTTGTTGTGTATGTGTTCTGATAGTGAGGGGAGTATAGACCACCAGCCTCTCACTCAGTTTGTGTATTTTTAGAACAATATGAATATCCTTTTCTATAATTCATAAAAAATGGAGCTGTTTCATGGGTAAAATGTTAAAACTTGGTTTCATCTTTTTAAAAACATTGGTCAAGTTCTCACCTTTACCACTCCATTTTTTTTTTTGTAGTCAACAGCCATTTCTTCTGCTGCCCCCTCTCACTTTGGCACTCTGTGTATCTGCATCCTACCCGGCTGTTTGGGGTGTACTCACTTCCCATGTGACTGTTCAGGACCTTTTCAAAACACATTGCAATTTTCCATTTTTTCACATGTTCAGGAGGTAGAGTAGGTATCAGTCACTTAGAAGTGTTCATAAGGCTTATAATATTGAAAAGCTTAAGCGTTATAGCTTCTGTGTTCTTAAAATGTAAGACTCCAAATATATGTTAAAACAAATTCTGGAATTACGATATGTACATTCATTGGAAATTATTGAGATTCTGTTTTATACTTACTTCCATAATTCTAGCAATTTAGTAAATCATATATTTGACATAAATATACATACTATATCTTGTATGTAAGGCACTGCAGTAGGCACCAGGACTATAAAATGTGGTGAATAGACTTCAATGCTCTTATTTATATGGCAAGACAAGTAAATAAATAAAGAGTTAGATAACGGCTGATGACAAAGGCTATAAGGGAAGGAATAAACCATGATAATAGGCTACTGGCAGGCAGAGGGCTATTTTTCTATGTATTTATTTTAAAGAAATGGTCACTGAAGCAGAGAATAATTACCAACATGCTACATGTCCCTCTACTACATGCTGTTACTGAAGCAAATTCAGTGAATACTTTTCTAGAGAATAGCGGGGACTGGATTTTTACCTGGCAAATTTGAGTTAAAACATTTTATAAAATTTCAATGTATTATTTAGAGAAGTCATCGCCTGTGTTCTTACCTCATAAAGACAGCGACATGAAAGAAACACAGATAAAGAGATGAGCAAGCAGGAAGTGGGAGCTTGGTGCGCGACCTACATGCCTTCCAAGAACAACAGCCCAAGGACTGTACATTCAGTAAGTACCGCTGAGGCAGTCTGTTATCATCTGCTTTGAAAAAAATAAACCTAGCTTGATTCTTACCTGGCATTATCCACAAATATAAATCCCCAAAGAAGTCAAGATATACATGTGGGTGTAAGTACAGACTCTGTTCAGAAATATGTGGTAAGTCTTCTTTGTTGCTTTGGAATATGTAAAATTTTTAAGCCATAGAACTCACAAATGTAGAAAAATATTGATATCACAACATTTATTTTCTCTAAAAACCTAAGCAGCAGACTGGGAGGAAATATTTGAAGCAAGTATAACTGAAAAAAAAATATAATCCTAAATTGATAAAAGATTTTACTCAAACAAATAGATATAACACACAAATATAGGAATATAGGAAGGCAGCTCACACCAGAAAAAACAACCATGGTTCTAGGAAAACAAAATTAAAACTCCATGAAGATTTTATATATACACATTGTTGACCTAAATGCACAGTTTTTTGTTATTCACTTATATATATATATATATATATATAATTATCTATCATTTTCTATCAATATGGAGAAACAGAAAGATGTGGTAGGATTTATTATTCAACTGAGCAAGGTAAATTCTGCAACAGTTTTTGAGAGACAGTTGGTACTATCTTATAAGATTGACCCAGCAGCCACGATAAAATTTTAGGCAGAGATATAGGATAACTCTGCATATGAAATATATATATATATATATATATATATATATATATATATAAGTTTTCATGAGATGTGATTAAAAATATGTTGAATATTTATATTTTTCAAAAACATTACAGCAAAAGATACATGCCATAGCTGTACATTTCCTTCAAATTATTCCTCCTTACTTTGAACACACTTATTCTATTACTTTTGCCACTTTCTGAATGTTTCTAGTTGCACTCTCATGGCTCCTTGATGTCCCGAATCACTTTAAAATATTTACGTTTCATGGTCATTTTGACTTTGGGGAAGAGCCTGAAGTTGTACTGGTGCCATATTTGGTGAAAAAGATGGATGAAGAAATACCATGATGTTTTTATGTGCCAGAAATTGCTGTGAAAATTTGATCAATAAGGGATAATATATTGGGCAGATACTTAAGTTTTAAAGCATTATTACAGTAAAAGACACACAGTCATTAAACCTCCTCAAGACACTCAAAATACTCCCTCTCATTTTGAACACAGTTATCTCTTTGTTCTTTGCGATACCTTTACTGGTAATAAGTATTTCTATTGTTCATCAGTCCCGTTTGTAGTACATAATGATCACATTCCTTGTTGGAAGTTGGTACATGTATGTGACACATCTTAAATCCTCTTTCCTCTTCTCCTCGCCTCTCTCCCTCTTCTTCCTTCCTGTTCTTGGTTCCTTTCCCATTTGCAACAGCTCTATCTCCCTACATCCTATTATTTATTTTTTATATTATTCTTTGTTTATATTTTGGGTATCTCATATATGAGAAAACATGGTATTTAAGCCTGTGCATCTGATTTATTTCACTTAATATTATTGTGCCAGGTACATCCATTTTCCTACAAATGACTCAAGTTTATGCCTTTTTAATGGGGTAGTATTCCACTGAGTAGACACACCACATTTTCTTAATTTATTCATCTACTGATAGGCAAATTGGCTGATTCCAAGATTTAGGTAATGTGAATTGTGCTGCTATCAACGTTATGCAGGTATCATTGTATCAGGTATATTGTATGTAATTATGCAGGTAACATTGTAAAATGTTGTCTTTAATTCTCTTAAGAGGATACCCAGGAAAGGAATAGCTGGGTCTAATGGAATCTCCAGTTTTAGTTCTTTGAGGAATCTGCATAGTAATTTTGAGTGATTATACTAGTCTATATTCCCACTAACAGTGTAGAAGGGTTCTTTCTTTCCTCAAGGCCATGCCAGCATTTGTTATTATTTGATTTTTTTGATGAGATCCATTCTTTCCAGAGTGAGAGAGAATCCCAGTATCACTTAAATTTGCATTTATCTACTGGCCAAAGGTGTGGAATATGTTTACATGTATTTATTGGCCATTTGCAGTTCTTCTCAAAAGTATCTTTTCATTTCAGTTGTCCATTATTTGATTGGATCTTTTATTTTGGAGCATCTAATTTTTTATTTCTTTAAATATTCTAGATATTAGTTCCTTCTCTAAGAAATAACTGGAAGAGAGTTTTTACCATGCTCTAGGTTTCTCTTCATTCTGGGATTTACTTTGCTTTGCAGGAACTTATTAATTTGACATGATCTTATTAGTTGATTCCTGTTATTATTTCTTTTGCAGCTGGGCTTCTGTTGAGAAATCCTTTGCCTATGACAATGTCTTCAACAGTTTTACCCATTTTTACCTCCAAGCAAGTGAAGTGTTTCTCTTTTAATATTTAGCTCTTTGATCCATTATTTTGATTTTAGTTTATTATATGGTGAGCAATATGGATCTAAGTTCAATCTCTTGCATGTGGATAGCCGGTTTTCCCAATGTCATTGTTAAAAAAGTTATCTTTCCCTCCAGCATAAGTTTTTGGCCCTTTAATCAAAGATCAGGTAGCTGAATGTTCCTGGAGTTGTTTTTGTATCCTCTATTCTGTTCCATGTATCTACGTGTCTGTTTCTTTGCCAATACCGTCATGTTTTTTTGACTGCAGTTTTGTATTATAGCTTCAAGTCTGGGATTGAGATAGTTCCTGCCTTGCTCTTGCTGCCTAGGATTGCTTTTGCTATTCTGGGCCTCTTCTGGTTCCATAGGAATTGTAGGATTGTTGTGTTCATCTCTGTGAGAAGTGCTGTTGGTATCTCGAATGGGATTGTGTTATGTCCGTGTATCAGTTTTGGAATTATGGCCATAGGGACAATATTTGTTCTACCTATCCAAGAACAGGGGATATCTTTGCCTTTTCTGATGCCTTCTTGCTCTTCTTTTCCAGACTTCTGTAGTTTTGTTGTAATGATATCTCTCTGCCTTGCCTAGGTTAATTCCTAAGCATTCACTCTTTTTGATGTTTTTGTGAGGGGTACTGTTCCCTTAATTTCATTCTTGTTGAATTTATTAGTGGTGTACAGGAACATTTCTCTATTTTTGTTGACATGTTAGACAGAAATACTGGAGGTATGGCTTCTTGTACTGCTACAAGAGTACCTTGCCTCTTTTAGAAGGAACTATCCATTGTTTTGATATAAGGAAATGTGAATGAACAAACTAGACCAAAGCACTAAATGTTCAGGTTTTGAGTCATTCCAAGTTCAAAATGTTACATATAAAAAATATGTCATAAACACCCACCAATCAAGTTACTTATGGACAACAGTACTGTAAAAAGTCCGTGAATTCTATTTATAGCAAAAGTGCTAGCAGTGTTTCTATAGCTCATTCCCATCATCACACTATGAAGTACAAGGTGAAGAGAGGAACATCTTGGATAAAATTCTAAAGACGCTGACTTGACCCCACATTATCTTTAAAGTAGTACAATTACATGGTACTGTGTTTGGGAAAATTTCAAACTTCATATAATATTGGGCTTTTAACATTACTTGAAGAAGAGGTTCTTCTATTTCTAATGAAGAGGAGGCCAATAAATGGCATGTTCAGAAATCATTCACACAAGGTTGAAGGTCACAGTGCTGCCTTTGCAGGATAATCCACTTCGTTTGGAAAAGGTGCTCAGGAGAAACAATCGCTTGCTGAGTGGAACTATAAGTTCCATGTCACAGGCTACTTCTGTTCAGACTGGAAGAAGTGAATTTTACTCTGGAGACTGAGGAGGAAAGCCGAATGCCTGGAGGGTAGGATGCCAGGGAGACAGAAGTACCTGTCTCGTTAATATGAGCCAACTGAGGGGCGAGAGAGTCTTAGCAGGGGCACATGTACACCACACCAAGAAGGGAGACACTGAGGAGTTGCGGAGTCAAATTCAGCAATGAATGGACTCAGGATCATCAGAGAAATTGAGAGGAGAAATTGAAATTCTATGGTCCAAGGAATAGGGAAGAAAAGTGCAACACCAGGCTTCCAGACTAGGCAAGGTCAGCTATGGCCAAGATTTTTCAGAGCTTGTTGTGTATGAAAATCAGCCAGGGAGAACATTAAAAATACATGTGCTAATATGATCCTGACTGAATCTTAGTCTCTAGGACATGGTAGGTTCCAGATGCTGGTTGTTTTTTCTTTTCTTTTAAAAAAAACCCTCTATATGTAATTCCGGTACACAAAAGAGATCATTAAAAATTTGGTTTGGATGTCAGAACTCACACTTGTGATAGGTTAGTAAAGTATTTCTCTAAGACATAAGCAGGACCTGTAAGGTATACACCCACAGCCTCCCTGATAATAAATTTCAGTTCTAGGGAATCCTGTAAAATGAGAATTTATATACCAGGGGGACCAAGCTACAAAAAGAAACTGGGAATCAGTTAACTGTCACAAACAGCATTCAGTAATGAAGTCTCACACTGCTTCCAAGGCTTGAGAGCTGAGTTGGACTTAATTTGGTCAGAAAATTAGTATTAAATTCTCCCTTCTGTACTCTTTGTGACCCTAACCAAGTCATTTAACCATTTAACCCTTTTTTTCCTCCCTTCTGTTAGTGGAATAAAAATGACTACCTTTCCCCCTTAAAGAGGAGAAATTGCTTTAACAATTTTAAACTTTAAAGTTTAAACTATAAAAAGTATAGTCACTAAGATGTAGATGTATAAATGGCAAAATTTAAAATATACATGTAACTGAATTTGCCTTTATTTCAATGACTTAGGTACTCTTGGAATAACTCTGTTCTTGAATTCTAGTGTATTTAATCTGATCTGACTCTTTCCTTCATACATTTATATGTTGTATAATTGAAAATTAAGTCACATAATTATTTTTTATATTATTATAGCAAAAGATGTGTTACCTTTAATCCATCCCCAAATACTTCAAGCACACTTATCTCATTATTCTTGCCACTTTGTGAAACAGTTCTAGAAACCCACTTTTGTGACTTCTGGGTGTGTTGTCCTGGTTGCCCTGATTTCCCTAATCAATTAAAAACATTTATATTCTGTGGTCATTTTGACTTGAGGAGGAGCTAGAAGTTTCTCAGTGCCAGATGCAGTGAGTGAGGATGAGGACACATTGTATATCTTTTTGACAGCTCTGCCCTTTTTGTAGATAGCATTTCATAGCTCTATTCACAGTAATTTTTATCACAATTTGTAAGGATACTGAAGAAAGAGGACTTCCAGAGCTGCTTCAGAAAGTGGCAGGAATGATGAGGGAGGTGTGCTCAAAGTGAAGTTGGTATTTTGAGGGGGATTGAAGGAATGTGTCTTTTATCATAATGAAAAACTTTTACATTTGAACATTGTATATTTCAGTCACACCCTGCATATTATTATCTCAGACAGTGCAAAGTCCAAAACAAAAGTCACTTTTGAAAAATTCTTAGTTGTTAGGTCCCTGTTTTGAACAAGAGAAACATCTGGGGTAGTGTGGGAAGTTAGTCAGGAGCTTTTCTTCTCTGACTTAACCATCAGACCATTGCTAGGGTCTGCTACAATCTGGCAGATTCCTGTGTGTGCTCATCTAGATTGATAGCTATCTGTGCTGTGGTATGCACAGGCCCGCCTTGTAACTTGGGGCATTTCCCCTCTGTGTGGTCCTCGTGAGTACTCAGCTCCCTCAGCCTTCACACACCTTTGTGCTCACGCTCAGTTAGTGACAGCAGTGCTGAAAATAGATTCTGCAGGTCAAATCCCCAACAAGTCGACCTCAAGATGAGAACGTGAATGCATATGAATTTTTAAAGAAATACTATCACGGGAAACTGATGAAGAAGGAGGGGAATCAGGATACAAGTGGGAGAAAAGCAAATCCATGGTTCAAGGTGAGGTACAGGTCTAGGTTTAGCTGTAGACTGCAGGAGTTCAGAAAAATAAATTACATGTTGGAGCAAATTACATAGATGTTGGATTTCTTTACTCATCAATTACTCATTGGCCATGAGACAGGGGTTGGGAGAGGATGGTTGATCATAAATTCCTTGGCATTTCTAGGAAAGTTGCTCATGGAGCCCAAAGGCAACTCTTTGTAAAAGTTAAGTATGCGGTCTTTGGCAAAAGTGCACAACATTTAAAAATATCTAGTTGGCCACAATTCCACAATTTCTGCAGAAAATTACAAGAGATCAAGTTAATGTTCCTGCCATAGTTATTCTGAAGGCCAAAGCTGATTGTCATAATCTCTCTCTTCTGATACCTATTTTAAAATTTTCCTCAGCTAGCAGTTCTATTTTTCAAGTTAGTAGCCCCATGGGGTAAACCAGATAATCATTTGAGTATCCATTACGGCTACTGTGCATTTCTGATTGCCGTCAATGCCAATTTATGGTTAAACTTCTGGCAAGCGAGATTCACCACAATGTGCATTCTTAATGATCAACTAAACTTCTACTAAGTGAAATTCACACAAATGAAAGTATATATCCCTGACAAAACATAGAAAAATAATTCCCTGAAGCAACTGGTGGAAAACTGAAAGATGGCCTTGCATCATTTCTCAGGAAGCTGAGGATCATTACATCTACTTTGCCTCTGGTTATGGTTATAATCCACCACCTGAATCATTCATACCCACTGTTACTAAGAAACCTAGTCACAGAAACACCTTACACTACTACTCCCAGTCTTCAGACTACCACTGCAGTGGGCTTCTCAATGATATGGGAGGCCACCTCAAAAATGATTTCTTTTTAACCTTAGTAAGCAAGACCTTGTGAGCATAGTTAATGGATAGGGTTTTTAGGAAGGGGCTACATGCTTGGCATATACTAGCATGGCGCTTCTCTGAGCTTTTGGCTCTCTTTCATACTGAGCCAGGTCAGTAGTCTGTCTCAGCATTTTCACATCAGTTAGTATGGACCGTTTTTCTCGGGAGACACGCAAAGAGCCAATGGAGCCTCTTATCAGATCAAGCCTCAGCAGTCTTTTCTAGGAAATTAAACCCTCAGTCAGAAGATTGTGTCCCCTTATCAATGACCCCCCTTACCCACCTATACACTCTAACTTCTCTCCCTCTGCCACCTGCACCCTCATGATCTCCTCCACGGCATCCTCCTCCAGTTCACATTGATATAATTAGGTCCTGAAGGCATTCATTCTGCAGTCCCTTTCTCCCTTTATTAGGATAGCTTTTTCCCAGTTGGATTATCTTTGGCCTTATAGTTGGGAGGAGATCTTGAAAAGAACAGCATTTTCTTACAAGGTTTCTGTCTTGGTCGAATCATCTGCAGTCTTTAAACAAGGGAGGAGAGGATCGCTATGTTCTCTAACAGACCTAAGGGTTCTGACAAACCCGTGAGTGCTAGGCTGTTGTGCACATCTGCCACATATTCTTATATTCTTATTCCAATTTTGAGGTCCACACTATTACCCAGGGAGCGGAAGTTGGAGTAAAAGATTTAATCACTTTGCAAATTCATTGTTCCCTGAAGTTTCAAAGCTTTATCCTCTAGCTCTGTAACTGGTGAGAGCTCCCAGTCTCCTCTGCCTGCAGGTGATAAGGTTTTGTCAGTGTTCCCTGTTGGCATCCCGGCTTCCACATTTTGCTGTAAGTTGTTAAGTGGGTAACTTCAGTCAGTCACATCTCTCCTCAGTGCATCCATGCCACTTGACAGCAGTCACTTAAATTCAAAGCCTTAGCAGAACTATTTTGCCATGCCTGTCAGGTCCCAAAAGTATTGATCAATGCCAGTGTCCATCTTCCTGGTTAGTCACAGCTACCCAGACAATAGTAACATCAAAGGAGCCTGCAGGACCTGTCAACAATCCACATACCACTGTGACATGCTCTTCATTCGTATCTGTTCCAAATGTGTCTGAAAGCTAGACTCCCAATCCAGGAGCCTACTTGAAGTTCCACTGCATGTCATCCTTGTCTGATTTTTTTTTTCCATAAGCAGGTCTCTTGCCAAGGACTGGACCCCAAATTATTTATTAAAAGCAATGCTCCCATGAGAAACTATTAAGATAGTGGGGAAATTAGAATATTGCAGAAGGAGGTAGAATAGTGTGTGGTTTCAAGGGCAGCTCCAGCTTTAGGCTGATTCCACAGGGCATACATGTTTCACATGGACATTTGTTTCATCTTGAGGCAAGGTGGTGCTTCTGTCTTTGCTACCATCTTTGGACTGTAGCCACGTCGAAGGTTTGTGTGCTGCCAAGGACTTCCGGCTCATCCTAGGAGCTGCCCTCTGACACACGAATGAGCATGAATCAGCCTGAATGTAGCATTCCCCACCAGTGCAAGCCTCAGTTTGGAGAGAAGCAAGAATCAGACACTATCACATCACACACTTTTCTCTTTCCTTGCTGTTTTCCAGTTTCTCCCTAGTACCAGAAAGTCTGTTCCATTTCTCCTGTTTTGTTTCCTTTTTTAATTTTGGCTATACTCAGAAGAAAAATCTGTCATATCAATACCTTTGGCATGGCACCATATTTTTAAAAGTCCAGACCCTGTTTGCTTAAAAAAAAAATGTTTTCTTTTTCAATAAAACCTAACTCCAATGAAATAGAAAATACTTGTCTCAACCTGATGCTTCATGTTGGCCTAAACCATTCTATTTTCAAACTTTAAGCCAAGCAATGACTCTTCTGAACTTGGCTGAGTTCTGCTGCCCCTTGAAACAATGGATACCGCTGATTCAAAAAGTGCCCACTACTTTTTGGGCACAAGTGAGGTAAAAAGCATGTCAACTTGCTAGTTCAACAATGTCATCCCTGTCGAAAAAATTTTCTAATATTATTGAACACTAACAATATTTCTGAAAGATATAGAGTTCTTATAGTTCTGTGCTTACCATGAGGAGTTTCTTTCTCCTATGTATTTAAGCAGAATTAGTTGGTTTTTCTCTACCATCTTTCTTTTTGTATTTACCTAGCCCTTCAAATTCCACCTAGTTTTCCTTCTAATTTCCTTAGAGTTGAGAAACCAGATAGAAAAACACATTGGATATATATTTTTAAGAATACCACGAGAGATGAGAGGATATCTTCCTTTATAATGCTGTGTTAATGGTCACACCACCACTTAACAAAAGCTCTAAAGCTTCAGAGCTCTGTGTCTGTGTATATTTATGTGTATATGGGTGTGTTAAATCTCTTCCAGATAACTTTTAATGCATTATTAAGTTGAAGTTGCCAGAAATATGACTTTTAATAAGTGGGCAGATTTTATTTTCGGCACAACGATATTACTATTAATTGATTATGTCTCCTCATCCTTCTCAAATTAGAGAGATGTAGACATAAAAAATTCTGGAATTTGTGAATCCAGAATTTATTTGTGCATGCAGTTTACTATGGATCTGAGAGATTTGCTTGCCTTTGAGACAGAAAAGGGAGAGTTGGCTTACTTTCTGGGAAAGTGGGAAAGTTGGGCAAAGGCGAAAGGAATATGAAATGCTCCAGGAACATGAACGGGCAAACCAACAGGACTATCAGATTAACAGGCCATGTGTGAGGCTGACTGTACATGTGGGGTCGATGGCTTTCAATTAGCCAAACCGCGCTGGGACATCTGGTGCTCTGAGTGTTACCTCATTGCTAAGGCTTCCAAACTGGAAGGCTGCTCTGATTTCTCAAGGTTTTCTTTGGAAAAATACTTTTATTTCCGTTATACTCTGTAATGGAAAGAACCAAATTCAAAGTTTTATTATGAAGTGGCTGTTCTTTCCTTCATTCATATGGGTGAAACTTTTAAAATTATATTGAATGAGTATAGGTTCTGAGGAAGCCAGATTCACTGTAGATAATTTGGGGGCATGAGTCATGGGGAAGTGGAGGTTGTTTTGCAGATGTAAGGAGCAAGAGGGAGGCTTCTGCTGCTATGAGTTAAAACTTACAAGACTTTATGGCAGGGTGGCTTTGTTGGTGTCACGATTCTCTCCAAGGACACAGTTTCACACTTCTTACCAGTGACTTCCCCCAAAGTGCTGACTCTGCCCTTGGGTGGGGTCCAAGGTTCAGATCACTTCTTCAGAGCATCAGCCCCCTCAGTCCTCTCTGGTATTGTTCTTTCTCATTTCCGTTTCCTTTTATGAGCTGGAACAGCAGAGGCCGGCTTATTCTCCTTCTTCCTTTTACTATTTAACAGCATCCAGGACGTATGTATTACCACCTATGTAAAACTAGCATTCATAAGGACTCTTCATCACTAATTTTGACCCTCCTTTTGAAACCTGAACTTCTTCTGCAGATGTAGAGAGAGGGTGGCCAAGGGGCAGGCTCCCATCATGCCCTTTGCAGGCAGTTCACCATGGCAGCGCAAGCTGCACAGGAAGAAGAGAATGTTGATGTTCCTAGGAAGCTTTCCATGGTTCAGCTCAGAATCTTGCAAAGCAAAATGCAACGATTAGGCACATTTTAATAGAAAATCTTAGCATTCACCTCACAGATATTGTTAAAATCGTAGTCTGGAATATTAATGTGTGCACATTAAGTACGGTATTCATTTTAGGTGTATTTCTGAATGAAGGACTGCTTCATGGTTGTTCATTTAAACAGGTGCACTTAGTTAGGAAGTGCCTTGCTTTTGGAGAGAGGCCATGCAGTGATGGAGTACCTGCCTGATAGATCACTGAGAGGAAGAACAGATCAGCACAGTTCCCCCCTGTCATAGCTTTTGTTTGCTTTAAGGGATCGGAGAGAACATCTATGTGAGTCATGCAGGTAAGTCAGGCATGTGGAGCTCTGAAGGCATTGAGTGTAGATAGACAGGAGGACAGCACAGGTTTATGACATACTTTTGACTTGACTGTTATGTCATAGACTTCAACCTGAGAAGTATGGGCTAGGCCAATGCATCCTGTGTGCACAGGCATGGTACGCTGCATAAGCAGGGACAGTTGAATTCATCTGCCGCCTTTATTCAGGTGAGGACACAGAACACACATCTATGACAGTTAGTTTGCTTGTGAAGCCAAGCCCTGTTGTGTCTCATCAGGTTCAAACAGCTTAAAACTAAGGAGAAATTTAAAAGATCTTTAGAAACAAGCAGCCTTGATGCTCTTCTTGGCACTTTTCCCTTCCCACAACTACACCTTTATTTTCTTAAGATGCTTTTGGGATTTGTCACTTGGGATTTCCTTACTCCGGCTATTGGATTTGTAGATACAAGCCTGAACCTCTCTTTGTTGGTCCTCACAAGTCAGAGACTTTAGTTTTCCTCCCTCCCTCCATCGCCCCTCCCATCCTCCTTTCTTCCCTTCCTTCTTCCCTTCCTTCCTTCCTCCTTCCCTACCTCCCTCACTTCTTTCCTTCCTTCCTTCCTTCCTCCTTCCCTGCCTCCCTCACTTCTTTCCTTCCTTCCTTCCTTCCTTCCTTCCTTCCTTCCTTCCTTCCTTCTTCCTTCCTTCCATCCTTCCTTCCTTCTTTCCTTCCTTTCTCCCTCCCTCCCTTCCTCCTGTCCTTCCTTCCTTCCATTTTCTTTCTTTCTTTCTTTCTTTCTTTCTTTCTTTCTTTCTTTCTTTCTTTCTTTCT
>NW_004955408.1:36911310-36934594 GCF_000276665.1 Chinchilla lanigera
CTTTCTTTCTTTCTTTCTTTCTTTCTTTCTTTCTTTCTTTCTTTCTTTCTTTCTCTCTCTCTTTCTCTCTTTCTCTCTTTCTCTCTTTCTCTCTTTCTCTCTTTCTCTCTCTCTTTCTCTCTTTCTCTCTCTCTTCTTTCTCTCTCTCTCTCTCTCTCTCTCTCTCTCTCTCTTCAATTTGTTGATAGAAAGATGTTCTCTTTAGAGTGAAGGGATTATAGTTCTTCCCAATGAATGCAGAACATTTGCACAATTAGCCCCATCAGAAGGCATGTAGGGCAGGGAACAAGAACCAGATACTCTGCATGGCACGAACCTATGAAAAGATGATGTATAATTTTGAATACCTGGAAGACATCCATAGTGTGTGTTTTTGGAGTCAGGAAGGGAGTTTGTTCTTTAGCTTTACTTGAGTGCTACTGAACAAAAAATAGGTCATTTGTACTCCTGTAATTGGAAGTGTAAGTTAAGGAACGCTTCCACAACTTTTCTTGAGTGCTGTTTTCTGGGCATTGAGGTATTGCCTTTGTCATACAGCTGCATGGCTTGGCTGTGACCTTCATCCTTGAGGAGCTTCCTTGGTCTGTCTACTTCTTCCTTGGTTCACATTCATCATGCCCTCTGAACATCGGTGGCTGGGTTCTCTCCTCTGGGTTGCATGTCTCCCCTTGACCATCACCAGCAGTGACACACCTTGCAGAGCTTAGGCTGCTGCTTCCTGCAGCTTGACACAAACAGAGCCTCCTGGGCCAAATGAGTCTTTCTGCATGGACACATACAGAAAAATAAATACCAATTACAGAGCTGTTAAACATGAGCTTTCAGTCCTTTGGGAGCGCTGCTTTGAGGGGAGAGGATTTCTTGCTAGATATCAAGTATGGAGATGGACTCAAGGGGAGTGGACAGTGGCTGGACCTCAATTGCTGGCCCAACATTGCTCACTGTGTCAAGAAAAAAAACGCCTTTCACAGTAGGTTCCCATTCTGGAGAACATCTTTCTTGTTGTTGAAAGAAGCACTTCCAGAATGTTGGTACCTCAGGAAAACACTGCCAGGAGGAGGAGAATGTGGGCTGCTGGTGCTCTCTGGCATTTGCATCTAACCTGGATAGCACTGTGCTCTGTTAGACAAACAGTTGTCCTTCTGTCCCCAACCTCATAAACACAGTGCCGACTCTTATTTTGTGTGTATCTCTGAGTATAGAATCTTCCATTAACCTCCAGGTGACAGGACTATTCACCTGCTTGATCTCCTCTCCAGAATGCAGCACAGTGAGAGGAAGCAGGCAGAACTGAAAGGTCTGGCAGTGCTATCACATTATTTAACTCCATCAGCAAATGTGCTATCTTTCCCTTTAAATTAACAACTACATTCAGTTCTAAAAAAAATAATCTTAATAGGAGAATTGATATTTAAGACTTCCTTCAGGACTAGTCAGGCTTTTTGTTTTTTTAACTTTGAAAGTATATAAAATACCATGTTTTATATTTCCTAGGCATTTTTAGAACATATGAAAGAGAGGGAGAGTGAGATAAATGTTCACAAAAAGGATTACTACCTAGGCCATAAGAAACTTCCCTCTCTGGATTCTCTTTGCATTTGCATTGTTCATTGAAGTTATTTTACAAGTATAAAAGGACAAGTAAATGACTCTGATTGCATAAGCAATGTATGACGATCATCTCCCATCTCCCATTCTTGCTTATCTTCTCTAAGTGAAGTAGTGAAATTCAATTGCTTTGTACTGTGAAGCATTTACACTAATATTGCTTACAAAAGTAAGTGCAGAAAATGAAAGATGTTCGGCTTCATTGGGATCAATTCACAGACTCGAGTGATTGAAAATCAAAAAAAGAGTTCAGTTAACTGCATTTTACATTATAAATATATTTAGTAAATATTTTGATAACAGAGATCATAGCTTGTTTTGTTCGAGTTCAGTACAAAAAGGTCCTGAACTTTTAAAAACTCTCTCTGTTCAGGTACTATTGACATTCCTAAGGCCTACAAAATACCATGACTTTATATTCACTGAAACCCCTGTTACTTTTCAGTGTGTGGTCTGTTTAGGCACATGTGTACTTACTGTGTCCATAATTAAACCAAATAAATCCTCATTTCCGTTCTTTTATCCTGAAGAAAGTCATATTGGTATGTGTGTATAAGGCATGTGATTTCTATTTTCTTTAAAATTAGAGTGCATGAAGGGAAGGGAAATTAAAAAATCCCTATCAAAACTGTAACGTGGGCATAAGATTTGGTTTTATAAAGAAATGTTAAAGGGGAGAGTCTGCTTAGCTAAAATTTGAATGTAACATTACAGAGTTTAAGTACAACTTGACAAATGGCAATGAAATAGATGGAAAACATTTGGTGAAGATTCCTGCAGCAAAAGTCTTACCTCACTCTCCACTTTGGGTTTATTCTTTCTTTTCCATGTCAATATTCTTTCTCTGAGTCATATGCCTTAAGAGGATATCCTTTTAATGCTCGTCTTCTATTATTCGTTTTAAAGTTATATGTGGTTCAATTCTTACTGTTCCTAATGTATCTTGCTTTTCATTATCAATTCTTATTAGTCTCACTATGTGCATCATATAATCTTGGCAACAGTAGGAGCTCCCCATATATATTATATTTCATGTTAATTATAATTATATATTAATACCTATTATATATCGTATCATCCAGGTATTTGGGAGATGTGGCTCATTGGTACAGACAGTGAATGATGTGAAATTATAGTAACAAATGATTACTAAGGTCAAGGAAAGTTTTGTGGAAGTTACTGAACTTCAACTGGACCTTAGAAGAAATTCAGGATTTGGAGGCCAACAGCCCCACCATCTGTGTACATAATTCTGTATAATTCTTAAAGTATTTTTACCAGTTACTTAATCCTTTCCTTTGTGCTGTGAGGAAAGTGCCCCGACTTCCAGTTTCACTCCTCAAAGATAAAGTAACTTGTCCCACAACACAGAGAAACTTGGACCAGCTCCCAGAGACTCTCGATAAAAATCTCCTTTCACTCTAGGACAGGTGCCTCTATATTAAGAGAGAATAGCCTAATGGAAAAGATAACTGATGCTTGTGAACTCCTGTAATTAAGTCTAGAAGTGATGTAAAAACTGAAGAACATTATGGTGTACCTCTTAAACAAAAGGATTCTCCACTAAAATGCTAATTTAAATCTTTAAGCATGATCCTTAGAATACACCAACATAGAATATGTGTTTCAAAGGCAGACAGACTTCAGTGGAAAAATTTGGTATGTTTCCTATCGTCCATTCATTTTTCACATTCTATGGTTATGGCTCCTTTCTGTTTTTAAAAAATTTCCCTCACTTCTATTTGCATAATTATTTGCTTCTTCATTAGTTTTCACATTGTAGATTTAGTTGTTCAATAAAATAATACAATTATATGATGTTTTGGGGTGCAGGACTGTATACCCTTATTTATATATCTTATTATGTTTCTTATACCAGGCTCTATTCTAAGTAATTTATAAATTATTTCTTCATGTAGTCTTTATAATATGTCTATAACGCTGGGTGCTTTATACCACTACTTTGCTGATTAGGTATCCAAAACAGACAAGCTACCTACTAGGGAGTCAAATTTGTATGTTGGAACTTAGTCATCAAAGTAGTGGCATCAGAAAGTGTGGCCTTTGGCAGGTGATTGTACTATAAGGGCTCTGCCCTTTTGAGTGGTATTCGTGCCCTTTTTATAAAAGAACCGGAGGGCCCTTCTGCTTTTCTGCCATGTAAAGACACAGGTGGAAGATGCCATCTGTGATGCAGGACAAGCCATCTGCAGACAGCAGCTACTGCTGCCTGTTTTGAATTATTAAGGCTTCAGAACTGTGACCAGTGAGTTGTTGTTTTTAATTACTCAGTCTAAGATAAATTGTTACAACAGCTGCAGTAAGCTATGAATCTAAGTAACTTGCCAAATGTCACTCAGCTAATGGAGAGTATTACTCTACAGTTTGTGTTTATATCACTAAACTGTGATGCTTTTGTGATCATCTCTGTATTGTATTTATTTGGATGTCCCAGCTAAACTCCAGACCTGCAAGCTTTAGTTTTTTTCGTTTATAAGCTCAGAGTCTGGCATATTGTATGGAACATAGAAAAGATTGAATCTACTGTGCACTACTATCAAGGAGCTGTTGAGCTGCTTGGGAAAGGAGCGGCGCTCCCCACCATGATTTCAGCATGGGGTTTGGGTCATCGCCTGAATAAAGACAAAAGGAAAATGGCATTGGAGGTAGGGAGAGAGGCTTTTTATTCTCTGATGATCATTTTGTAGGGAAAGAAAATAGCTACAGATTTTTGGCCAAAAGGTGACATTTTAGAGTAACAGGTGACGATGCAGCGCTGTACTTATAAGAAAGACAAAAGATGGTAATTCAGGGGAACAGTGTCCTCACACCATTTCGGGAAGGAGATGAAAAACATAAGCAGCAGCAGTGGACATAGTGAGCAACTAGCAGAGTGGAGAGTGATTTAGAAGACAGAACCAGCACAGGTTGATCCAAGAGTGTAAGAAAAGGAAGCGATGAGGATACCTCATGAAGTAGCTATAATTCCACCATTAAATAGAAGTCGTGAGAGGTATGGGACTGGAAGGAGAGAACATAGTTCTACTTTGGAAAGAGTTAGGCTGATGTACCTGTAAGAAGTGTGCAGATGAGCTGTTCATAAGTGTATTATTTTTTATAGAGTTAGATACAGTTATGCTGGGTATACTAGGTATGGTATCCTATGTATGCTATTTATGGTATGCTACATAGTTAGGTATGCTCTGGGATTTAATAAAAATGGTGTAAACTATAGGTAAAATTTGAGAGAATTACTTTTTAAATGGGAAGTGAAGTCATGGGCCTGGTATAAAATATATGTCACCAAAGAAAAGTAAATCAAGGGAAAAGTCATTTGAAATATCAATATTTATATAGCAAATAGAAAAAAAAAACTATTAAATGCACCTAGAAAGAATTTCATGTTTTTAGTAAAACAATAAAAACTAACTCTCAAGTGCCAACAAATCAGCCAAACAAACAAACCGAAATACTACACACAGAAAATATCCATTCTGCTAAATACTACAGGCCAGTGGTTAGCAAGCTGTGGAACGTGAGCTAAACCTGGGCTGTCACCTGTTTTGTAAAGTGAGTTGTATTGGAGCAGAGACACTCCCATTTGTCTGTGAACCCTGTCTGGCTGTCCCTGCACCAGGGTAGCAGAGCTGAGTAGCCGAGATGAAGTCTGCTCAGCTGCAAAGTGTAACACTTGCCACTTGGCCCCTTACAGAAAAGTTTGCTGACCCTTATTTTAGACAGAAAGCAAGAGGAAAGACAGTTATCTCATAAAATAAGACTTTTCTTTAATTTTCAGTGCTATTTTCCACAATGCTTTATAAACAAAGACTTCTGTGAAAAAAAAAAAAAAAAAAAAAACCACCACTGCACGTAACAGGATCAACAGCAGCAACAAAGATTCATAGGAAGGTAGGTAAATAGGCAGACAGACAGACAGACTTCTGTCATTAAAAATAACCAGAGAATAAAACATGTTCCAATTTACCCTGTGGGGAAGCCATTACTCTCCTAAGAAGGGAATGGGTCAGCTGACTTCCTCCACACTGAAAACATGAGTATTACCAGTCACCCATGTGCGATCTTGAAATTCTTACTTATTCTTAGCACCCTCCATGAAGACACTGTGTTCTTCAGCTTCATAAATCACATTAGCAAAATACAGCCAAGAAAGAAGCCTGCATTATGGACTCATTCAATTAAGCATTCTGGAGGGCATGATTGCTTCAGGCTTGAAAATGGAACAACATCTCAGTAGAAATTAAAAACATAAAGGAATGTGTTCAGGTAATTGCTTATTAAATTTTCAAACCCCAATGACAATAACAAGTCTAAATTGATTGTTCAATATGTTTAAACTAGATGATGCTGGATGTACAACCAAGCTGCACCAGCGAGGCCTAAAGTGAACCTCACTGAATAGTTAAGTACAGCAGCACCTTTCTGCCTCAGGGGCATGGAAGGAATTCAATAAGGTTAGCTGAGATAGTCCAAATTAAATTGGTTAGTAGCAAGCACAACTTTTTCTAGTTTATAGTGAACCTTAGCTCGCAAGGTTTCAGAAAGCAAAGGCGTACGTACTCTTGCCTCTGGAATATACTTTCGATACCATTCGCTGTTTTCCTGCAGGAGTCTCTCCTGCTTTCTGGCTTCCTCCCTCAGCATTCATGTATGCACTGAAAATCTCCCACAGCTTATCTCTGGAATTAATTTGCGACTCTTCTAAAATGCCGTCACAGCATAGATGCTGCCTTCAGGAGGACGCTTGTCAGTCATTGTTAGGATGGTTCCATGATGTTCTGATTGGTAGCTAGGCAATCCTGGCTCCACTTTGATACAAGATAGACTTAACTAGACGTTTTAAAATTGACACTTCTGTAATATTTTTATTGTGGGTTTTATCTACTTTCTAATCTACAAATTATACACAAAAGCTTAATGTCTGGGCTTCTATCTTCAGTCTTCCAGGAGTGCAATGGATGAAATACGCATCCAGCAATTCTCTACATTATTTTCAGCTATAGATATAACACCATATATTATTAGTCAATAATTTCCAGGTTGGTGATCCACAAACATTTGAGCAAATATGAAAATGATGATTATACTACACTGCATCATTACTATAATCTGTAAGCTAAAGTGGAAAAGTGAAACAATTATTTTCAAGTTAAATTAAAAGGAGAGTCCGATGTCTTCATATGTACAGGAGAAAATTCAGTTACTATGGCATCTCACTTGCAGTGGTTACACTGGGACTCGGAACCATCCATTTTCTCAACTCTAGTTTTATACCAGGAGAAACTGGAAATGGAACTATGATATATAGAGAAGGCTGCTCTGTATATAGTCTGGTGATGGGAAAGTTTATTATACTCGCTTGGAGACTCTTAAAAACTGAAGAGCAAAAACACATCAAAGGAAAAAGAATGAGGGCAAGGGTGCACTGGAAAGTAATAGTTTGGATGAAGGCAAACCAGAAAAGCAATAGGTGCTATATAACAGGAGAATTGTGGTACACACAAAACTTTGAAAAGAGTTTGAAATCAAAACTAAACTTGCTGAAGTATCTTTTCATGATCCAAGCCCCTGTGACCACATATGAGTGAAAATTCTCAAGGATCATATTCTCCCAGGTGAAAATCCTATTTGCTTTATCACCTTTATTTGAGATATTTTCTGGTTTTTTTTTCTGGTAAGTTCATCTGTTTATTGTTTATGCATATGAGATAGTTTCTAAATCTTCCACTTACTGGTCATATACTGCTGCATATTAGAGAGGCTGAATATGCTGCAGTAACAAACCACTCCACACAATCTAAGTGACAAAATCATAAAAGTTTGTTTCTCTTCAGATTAATATACGTTTGCTCGACACCCTGATCTACGTGACCTTTCCTGTGGGCCAAGCTCTTGGAAAAGCACCTATATGGAACTCACAGGAAAACTGATGGAGAATTGCCCTCTTAAAGCATTCAACTGGGGCAAAAATCATTCTGCTCACACTTCACCGGCCCCAGCCCCCAAATGATCATGCCAAAATTCAAAAGAGCTGTTAGGATTTCTTAGATAAGATTGCCGCACCAACATGTTCGATGTAGGGCACTGGGAAGAGGTGTGTGTCTTGGAGTGCTTCATGATTCATAGCAGATGATAGAAATTAAACAGATGCAAATTTAAGCAAGCCACATTAGGGAAGAAGGCACATCCCAAAGAGATCCTGAGAGATGGTAAGGCAATGATGTCACTGATGTGACTAGGATTTGAATGCTAGCTTCATTATTTGATAGCTATGAAAAGTGCACACCCTATTTAAGTTCAGAGGTGACTCAGTATCCATATTATGGAGTGACTGATAATACTTATGTTGTAGCTATTTTGTGAAAATGTGTGTGTGCATAAAAGAAGTATATATATATATATATATATATATATATATATATATATATATAAAACAGTTGCCAGATTTTCAGTCCATATGCTGACCTCTGAAGATCGTGATTGACAGGGAAGGCTTTTCATAATATGACAAGATTAGCCTGTCTTTGAAGGGCAAGATGAGTTTACTTTCCATTGAGAAGCTGAGAACCCGGGCTGGTAGCACATGCCTACTGCCTCACACTCTGGAAGGCTGAGGTAAGATAATCATACATTGGAGCCCAGCCTCGGCAACTTAGTGAGACCTCATCTCAAAATTAAAAATTAAAAAAGAGCTATGGAAGTTGCTCAGTGAAAAGGTCCTAGGTTTACTGCACAACACCTCAAAATAGTTGAGAAAGTGAGCAAAGAACGGAGTATGAGTGTGACTAATAGGTTTATTTGCTTGTATGAAGAGATCTGTGGAGAGTGTGGAGGGCCCCTCTCTTATGGCAAATCAGGACCCCGTGGAAATTTCTAAGCCTCGAATTTCAAAGGAGAGTGTAGGAAAATCAGTTTGACAGAAGTATGTGGAATGACTGGAAAAGCAACAGCGCAGAGAGGGAGTTCTGTGTAAGAAGAGGAAATAGTGGTAAAAGAACAGAAGAGCTATAAGGTTGTTTACCTAAAAGGAAAACAAAGAATCGAGTTAATCATGGTTAGATGATTATAAGGTAACAAGAAAGAAAGACACTTATGAGGACCAAAAATCTGGTATTTTATGCTCCAATACCTGACTACAACAAAGCATGTTAAGGTTGGCTGATTATTCTAACTTAACTTCTTGTCATTAGGTGACAAATCACAGCTTCACACAGTACCCAGATGCAGTTTTCCTTGTGTACTGATGCTATACCAAAAGTCAAAACAAGCCCATGAAATTATGTATGTTGACTTATCTGTTCCTTGGAGAAAATGCCAAATAAGAGATTGTCAAATAAATGTAACAAAATGTACGAAAGGAATAAACATAAGTGCAGCCAGGAAAACCCATCAGCTGGAAGTGAAGAACGAACGTGAATTTGGTTGCTAGAGCAGCAATAATTCCAAGGCGGTGAACGCACAATGACTGGTGGTGCTGGCGGCCGCGTGAGCTATCGCTGGCTGCCAGCTGCTGTATTTAAGGCTGCTTTAGATTAGAATGCAGATGTACAACATTTAAAGTTTATGGTTTAAACATGGATTCGTGGAACATGTTAAAGACAGCCCAACCTGCACAGTTACAGAATGGTTGTAGACTAAATTACAGGCTACCCTGAACTGCAAGATGCACTAGAAGCTACCTTGCTCGTAGGGCTCTGGGGATGAAAGCTTCTCAGCACTTGGCTTCTAGGGAGCTCCTGATGGAGTGTGTGGGTAAAAGTGATGAAAGAAGATGACTAAAAGCCAAAACTTCATACCCAGTAGGAAGAATAAAGCTCAGGTTTGAGGCCTACGATGAACATACGATTTAAGAAAATTCAGTGGGTATATTTAACTCAAGACACAGGTTCATAGCTTTCTGCACTGGTTTTCTCTGATAAGGTACAGTGGAGAAGGTCTCCAATCTGGTGATTTTTTTTTTTTAGCTCATGTACAGGGGATCATTAACTCTTTTTATTAGTTGAGATTAACATACATTTATGAAGGGAAGCATGGGTGAGGGGGAGAAAGAGCTTGCTGTGGAAATGAAAAGATTCCAACTCTTGTAGGATTGGTACAACAAATATCTCTGAGTACTGATAAGAAACAGTCTAAAGAATATCTAAGATTGAGACCAGACCTCTTCAGCTGTAAAATAGTTGGTGGTTCCTAAAGATTTGCTTGTTTTCTGAAAGCCTCCACTTCTGAAGCTTGCAATTTTGGTCACAAATTCAGTTCTGTCTTCATTTAAGTTCAGAAGTTGCTGGCTTACTACTTCTCTGTACTTTGAGGCACTGTCCTATAATGATTCGGCGATACTCTCTCAACTTGTGGACCTCTGTGCTATAATTTTCTTTGTTATAAATGAAGTCAGTTCATTTTTGCTGACCTAACTCTCTCTTTCTCACTGATATGCATGTGAGAACCTGGACATCTTCAGTAGTTTCTTGGTGTCTGTGGGGCTCAGGTTTCATCCTTCACATCTCTAGCTGCACACTCCCGCTGCAAAGCAGAGAGTCACTGTGATTGTTTTGCCCATACACAATTTTGTTGAGTCCATTCTTCCTTTGTAAAGGAATCTGAGAAAATATGTACTGGCCACATGGGTCCACTCTCTGGCATATTGTCTCACTGCTTATTTTTTAATGTCTGATGCCTCCTAAATGGTGATACTGTATATAGTCAATGTAGTTACAATCAGTTCCACGCAAAAAGTAAGGATGTGCAGAAAAGACAAAAAATGTGATATGATTTAAAATGAGTGAGTATGTGACAGAACCCTCATTTTCTAGCTGAAATTAACATTTTATACCTTCTTAGATGTACACTGGCCAGAAGTGATATTGTTGCAGTTGTTTGGTTTTTCTGAGTTGAAATTCCAAGCATGGAGATTGAGCACATTTTCCTTCATTTTCTGGGGGATGAAAGGGTGTTCACGATCTCTACCAGTTTGTTTGCTTTAGATATTTATATGGCCTTCTTTAACTCTAAAGGCATATTATTTTGACTTTATGTTTCCACCTTATTTAGACCTCCCTTATTAAGAAAGGTCAGAAGAAATAAAAGAGCAAAGAATATGAAAAAGAACATTCCCTTTCTGTCATAGTCATTCAGAGGAAATAATCACCAAGGAAAAGGACAAAGGAAAGTTTACCAAGGTCCTGCACAATGGGACTGTTGGTTAGAGGAATTATATTCTCAGGGGCCAATTTTACCTTCCAGGAAATTGAAAGCAAGTAGATCACTCTGTTTTTATTATTATTCAGAGTTTAAAACTATAGCAGAAAATGCCCCCCACCCAGCCAGTATACTTCATTTTCTTAGTTGCCCAGGTAACAGTTTCTTTTCCAGTTCCAGTTGCTTCTGGCTTTTAGAAACTGCTGGTCACTATGTATAGATTGTATAAACCAATCCCCAGTGGACAAGCCATTCTGCCTCTGCACTTCCTGCTTGCTTATCCCATATAAGCCCTAGACCATCAGAGTCCGGAGCCTGATATTCTGGGAATGATCCTGATCAGTGCCTGTCAATGTAAACAACTCTGTCTCCAAGTCCTGGGTGTCACTTTGGTGTTTCTTCCTGCTGGTGCAAAATCAAAGTCGATTCCAGTTTCAACTCATTATTATATGAGAGATGGGTATCAAAGGAATGGGAAGATTCCAGTTATGGGCTGTCTGGTCCCTTCTTATAAACCTCTGGAGGCCACATCATGTTGCAGATATCAATGTATTGCTTTACAATACTCATTAACTACTCACAGATGCTGGGACACTTGATGTTTATGTGATAAGATGATACCTTCCTCATCAAAGTTCTTAATGGCCAGTGTCCCTCCCCTGCTCAGCTAAGTATGGCATAAGGTAGAGACATCCCAAGAAAGTCATTACCATGGCACAGAGCACATTTTCACTTGATGCAAGTGCTTCTTCCAGGGAAAATCCTTATGAACTTCTCTTCTTTCTGGCTCGTGGCTTATTCTACAACTTTTCTCTTTCTCTTTGCCTGTGTTTTTCTAAATCACTTCTCATTTACCACCAGCATATTTACAAGTTATATTTTGATTCCAGTTAATAATTTGATTACTCAAATACTCACTGATGCCTACCCATCACTTCTTTAAGAGGAGTAACTTGGGCAAATGTATAAGGTTTAGCAGTAATTAAAGTGAAAAATACTGAACACTAATGTTTCTCTTGTTACTCATGTCTTCTAAGAGGCTGCCTTCTGGGGTTTGTGGTAGGTTTAGTGTTAATCCTTCATTCTTTTTGTTTACTGTGTGAAAATCATTGCTTTATTAAAATGGTTACAGATTCTAAGACACTCATCGAAATGTTCTTTGATCAAGTCAAGTGCATATTTTCCTTTCAATTTTCTGTTCCTTCCTGGTGGAAGGACAGAAGTAAGTCTCTAAGCGTGCTCACTGATGCAGGTCACACCAATTAGCCAGTGTCTCAGTGTACATGGGTAGCTGTTAGAGAGAGGAACAACATGGGTTGCAAGGTAACCCCCACTACCAGAAGCCTCATTGCTGCAGGGCTGCCCAACTTCTCTTACCCTCTCTCCAAGGTAATTAGACTGCTAAGTGCCTTATGACCCCCCTTTTGGCTTGAACATCTTTTACATGATCTTGTCACTGTTCCAACAGAAAGCAATCCCATCCTGAACACAGCCTTTCTCTCACAAATCTGTGTGCTCTTCTAAATACCACTCTGGTCAGTCTATTTCTTTGGCCTGTGGGTGTGGGGGGAAATATACCCTTCTAAATTTGCCGAGGGAGTTGGTTGGGCATCCTAACAGGCACAAAAGGAATTTATTCAATGCAAGTCCCAGTGGCCTATAATTTCCAGATGGCAATATGTGGTAAGGCTAGCCTTTGCTAGTGTTAAAAACAGAACAAGAAAACTGCATACCAAAATCCACAAAGATCTCATCAGCTATCACAGGGCACTCATAGCAAGTAGCAGTGGGTGGGTACCACCTGCCAGCCCCTTCAGGAGGAGGAACAAGAGTGAAGTTGCATGGATGTTTCTCTTGAATCCAGACACACTTTTTTAAAACCTAAGGAATCTTTTTTATTCTGTAGTGAATTCTTAAATAAATTTTATTCTTAGGTTGGCTAGAAAAGCTGCATGTTCAGATTCATTTCTTTCTAAACTAAGCAGAGCAATGGAAATACCTGCTTCTGTGCCCTGACTGGCCCCATCTGTCCGTGCTTGGCTAGTCTGATAATGGTATTTCTGCTTCGTTATCACTGAACAGAAGGGGGGAACTGGTAAGCTGCAGACAGTCAGATAACAAAGCTGACCATGCAGAGGTCTATGTCATTGAGAGACAGGGATGCTGTTTGTTTACTTCTGTTCATTCTTCTTAGCTGTTCTTTCCTCAGTCCACTATTTCTAAAGTCTTTTTAGAGCAGTTAGAATGTGAAATCAGACTCCCCTGAGGAGGAGTCAGACACAGCAGACAGTGTGAACTATAAGCCCTACCACAGGCTTAGACAGAAAAAGATCAAATATCTGTGACATATGGTGGGAGGATTTTCAGCTCTGATATTAGAAGTGTTAGCAAAGAGGGGTGCCCCTTGCAAGAAATGTGAGAAAAATGTGGAAAAAATTTTTTTTGGTTACAGATAATTTGCCATACATGTTTCAGAGCTTTAAATATCCATTTTGTTAAGTAAAAACGCAGATTTTACTTTATATACACAGAAAAAAGGAAAGCCAAAGTCAGAAATCACATTAGTAATGTCACTGTACTTCCAAATAAATAAAAGTAAAGTACAAATTGATGTAAATGAAAGTGAAACAGATTAGGCAGAATGATGTGCACGGGGGATGATAATGCCTTGTAAACCTGCACGACTAGAATTAGGATGATTATCTGCACATTATCTACCCTAGCAGCCTTAAAAGTACACAGTCTTCATATAATAACTTATAATAACCCAGACTCTTCAGTAAATTATATCAGAAAGTTAAAAACGAATACAAATGATGCAGCATTAGTACAAAGAGTTCACAGTGGTTTGTTCTGTTAAAGAGCTACTGTAGCATTGTCAAGGAAACAGCATTGTTTTTCTCAGATATGTCTTATAAGAATCTAAGATGAACATCTTCAGTTGTTTTTGGTTTTTCTTGTTGTTTTGTTCTTGTTTATATTCTTTAAGAAGAAATACATGAAAAGTAAAGATCTAAGTTTTTTTCTATGTTTCTTGAAATTCTAAGCACAGTTAAAACTATGAATCTAGAAAATTGTTTATTAAAAGAAATAATCTCACATGAATAAATATCAGCCTAAAGCATTTTTGAAACCAGATATTCACTTTAATTCATAGCAACTGATTATTGCAATGCATGTTGTGCATTGAAATTATTTTTTGTCAAAGCAAGGCGATGCCTTATGACATATTAGGATAAATTCTTTTTGTTAAATCTGGGCCTGTGATTGCTGTGATTACAGTAGAGAAAATTGTTACTATTCCTTTCAGTTCCATAGAATCTTTCATCTTTAATTAAACCAAGTTTTTTTTCCATTCAGTGTTCTTGTTCATGATAAATTTGTATGCTTAATGCTATTTTTCTATTTTTATCATGCTGCAGTTTTGATTCAACTCATGTTTTTTGTTTTTTCACCTAATCTGTCTATTGTCATGAAACCGAGCTGATCTCTGGTCTTCTTTTATCAAATAGTTTTGAAGCGGATTATCATTCAGGATAAGGAAACCTCAAGACAGCAGGTGCACATTTTCAAGGTCTGACCTGTCCTGGGGTCACAGCTTGGTATAGTGCTCAGGAGTGATGTTTGAAAGATTTAATAGACAATTCAACAAAGACTTTTACAATCAAAACTAAAAATAAGCCCCTCTGTGGAGGTGGACTCCTTGAGAGTCCCTGCTGCGACAAGCACTAACGTTTTAGTAGCTGAATCGATTGTGGCATGTGAAGCTTTCTGGATAAGAGCCCTGGCTAGGGAGTGGATGGGGATCCTCAGAGTGCAACCTGGCTTCCATTAGAAATGCAGGTTTCAGTGTATGCCAGCTGTACATCACCCTGAAGATAGAGCTTGAGAGATTTCTTTCTTCCTGAACTAGTTATGGGGACCACAGTTCACAAATGACATAGCACCTTGCCTCTCCTAATGTGCTGTGTGGACCAGCAGCATCATAGCACCACCAGGAGCTTCTTAGCGAGACTGAATGTAAGGTCTTATCTTAGACCTGCCTGGTCAGACTCTGCACATTAACAAGATCTCCAAGGGGGCTGTGCATGTGCTGATGTTTGAGAAGCACAGAGAGCAGGGTGTCCTGGGAGGTCAGGAGGTGTAGATGAGTTTGCTAGGTGGTTCTGCATCCAGATCACGTATGAAGAGGCACCGTGGGATGGCGAAGAGGCAGGGATCGTATTTCTTAATCATTTGGCCAGTCACTTTTGTGTAGCTTGGGTTATGAATAATTGACACTTCTACCTGATGTAATGGGGATAAGTATAATTCGTTTTCATCTGTGGCAAAAGTAGCCAGAACCACAAGGTAAGTTTGCTTGTATTTGCCACTGGGCTTGAAAATCAGCAATTCAGGCCCCTTTGTTAGATTCTCAAGAAAAGGAAGTAGCCGGTGCATGTGACTCCTTGGAATGGCATTTATTTATAAATTTGACTAATTTATTTTTGCCTAATTTATTTATGCCTAGTTTATTTAATGCCCCAACTATGAGACATGTAAAGGCAATCCATTGCTATTTTAGTAAATCAACGTGTGTCAGAGATGAAGATTTTCTCTTGTGTGAGGCATAGTTGGTGTCTTATGTGAGACTTATTCACATAAGAATGTGAATAAGTGTCTTATTCACTTCTACATCCAAAATGTTTCAGCAACTTCTGGTACATTGCATGATTATTTCATATTTTGTGGAAATAAATTCATGAATATCTTGAAACTTTAAATTCTGAGTGACACGAGAAAACTTGCCACTCTAGTTACGTGCAATATGGTGTCCTCACAATTTCTATGTAATGACTATGAGATAAAAGTGGTGAAGTTAGGTTTTTACTTACACTTTGGTTAATTGATGTCAGTTTAAAAATCTTAAGAGACCCAGATGTTTTCAAAGGAGCCAGAATTACTGATTTGTTCTTTTTTATGTTTAAATTATTAATTTATACTGTCATAAAGACCTTGCCAGAACACTCAGAATGATATCAGCTCAAATTAGTCTCCAACTGAACAGTTCCCACAGAAGTCATCAGATCATCCTATGTAGATATGACAAGGTTTTTACACAGACCATAAAACCACTGAAAATTCCTCTGAAATGACTCTGACATGCTCAGTATCTTTCTCTCCTCGTCCTTTGTCAATGTGACACTCAGTGACAGATTAAGCAATGGTTCCCACAAAAGTGTCGACACTCACTGTAGCTACCACTTCCTGAGAGCTTAGTCTCTCCTGTACTGTAGCAAGCTGTACCTACATAACTAAACTTAATCCTTAAAATATCCTTAAGAAGGTGGTATGTAAATTCACATTTTTCAAATTGTAAAAAGAGTCAGAAATTCTCTGCATTACTAAGCTACTAGTAATTGGCAGAATTGGAATTTACTTACATTTTTTTGATTCCAAAATTTGTTGTTACCTACCGCTGCCGCGGACAAAATTTGTTTTCGGTTTTACATGTCTAGGAACACAGTGGGTACGTGCTCACTGAAGGAACTGCCACTTCAGGAGATTTAGCCTTCAACTCTTTCTGTTCCTTAATTTTGGGGAGTACAGTGTTGCTGGTCTCCTCTTGCTCCTCTTGCTATGAAGTTTGGTGAATCACAGATAATATGCACTCTGTAAATGTAACCTCTCTTTTAAAATTAAGTTTATTGGTACAGTTTAGATATGCATAATGATCACATTCGTCACAGGGAAATTGTGCCTGCACATGGTACATCTTAGTTCCTCTTTTTCTTTCCCCATTCCACTATTCTCTCTTTAATCCCTCTTCCTCTCCTTATTTACAAAGCTTTGTTCCATTTTATCCTTTTTTATTCTTATTTTAAAATTTTCCCTTCCACCCCTACCTCCAGATCCTCCTTCCTTTTGAACAATTACTTCCTATTTCATAATATCTATTATATATTTTGGTTCTTATCTATGCTTTCAGTTTCTCACATTAGAGAGACAGTGTGATATTTACACATTTGTATGACTTATTTTACTTAAGAGTATGGTCTCAAGGTGCAGTCATTTAGCTATGAATGTCTCTCAAGTTAATCCTTCTTTGTGGGTGAGTAGTATTCTGTTGTATTAAAAAAAAACACAACCTTTCTATCCATTCATCTATTGATGGGAATTTGAATTGTTTCCAAGACTTAGCTATTACAAACTGTGCTGCTATAAACATGGGTGTGCATATATCACACTTTTAATTCTTTGGGGAAGATACCAAGAAGAGGAATAGCTAGGGCAAATGGAACCTCTAGTACTAGTTTTTTAAGGAATCTCCACACTGATTTCCACAGTGGTTGCACCAGTCTAAACTCCCACCAAGAGTGTAGGAGGGTTCCTTTTTCCCCACAGCCTTACTACCACTTGTTATTGGTTCATTTGTTAATAGTTATTCTTTCTGGTGAGATGGAATCTCAGTGTTATTTTAATTTACATCTCTTAAATAATCAGTAATGCTGAACATTTTTCATTTATTTATTTGTTGTTTGTACTTCTTGTGAGAAATGTCTATTCATTGCAGATGCCCATTTTTGGATTGTGTCTTTAAATTTGGAGGTTCTGATTATTTTCAACTCTTTATACATTCTAGATATAAGTCCTTTGCCTGAAGAACAGTTGACTAAAACTTTTGCCACTCTGTGGGTTGTCTTTTCACTCTGTTGGTGATTTCTTTTGATGTGCAAAAGCTTTTTTAATAAGATGAGATCCTAGTGGTTGATTCTTTGAAGTATTTCTTGTGCAGTTTGGGTTTTGTTCATGAACTCTTTGCCTACACCTATATTTTCAAGAGTTCTACCTACTTTCTTTTACAGCAGTTAGTGTTTCTGTATTAATATTTAGATCTTTGATCCATTTTGATTTTAATTTAGTGCATGGTGATAGACATTGGTCTAGTTTTTAACCTTTGGGATGTGGAAAGACAGTTTTTTTCCAGCACCGTTTATTAAAGAGGCTTTCTTTTATCTAGCAAATGCTTTTGACTCCTTTGTCAAACATAGATGGGTGGGTGTATTTGGAGTTGTTTCTGTGTCTTCTAATCTATTCCACTGATCCTCAGTTCCTTTTTTTTTGCCAGTACTGTGCTGTTTTTATCACAGTAGCTCTGTAGTATAATTTTAAGTCAGGGATTATAATGCCCCGACCTTTGCCTTTGTTGTCCAGAATTGTTTTTCCTATTCTATATCTCTTCTGGTTCCAAAAGAGTTATAGGAATTGTTTTTCTAGTTATGTGAGGTATACTAATTGCATTTTGATTTGAATTGCATTAAATCTGTACAACAATTTTGGGAGTATGGCCATTTTTACTATGTTGTTTCTTCCTACCCAAGAGCAAGGTTTTTCTCTAAATTTTCTGATATCCTGTTCAATCTCCTTTGTTAGAGTACTATAATTTTCAATGTGTAGATCGTTTACTTCCTTTGTTAGATTTATTCTTAAGTACTTCATTTTTAAATGCTTTTGTGAAACTCCTTTTATGATGGATTTTGTTGTGTTCCATAAGTTTTGGTACATTGCATCACAATTGTCATTTAATTGTAGATATTATTTAATTTCTTTTTAAATTTCTTCTGTGGCCTTTTGGTTTTTCAGTGGGAGTTATTTAATTTCTTTGTGTTTATGGAGTTTTGTGAGGTTTTTTGCCATTATTTCAAATTTCATGGTACTGTGATCTGTAATACGTATGGGACTATTACAGTTTTTTTGCATTTACTTAAGCATATTCTGTGGGCTAGTATATGTTCTATTTTGAAGAATGTCCCATGTGCTGTTAAGAAGAATGTGTATTCTGATGTTGTGGGGTGGAACACACTCTGGACATCTACTAAGCCCATTTGTTCACAGGTTTGGACCAGCGTTGAAATTTCTTTATTGATTTTTGTTTAGATGTTCTATCCATCTGTGACAATGTAGCATAAAGTTTCCACATTATAATTGTGTTAGTACTTATTTGATGTTTCATGTCCATTAATATTTGTTTCCTATAGGTGGGTGCCCCTGTATTTGGTGCATATACTTTTATGATCATTGTCTCTTCTTGTAGTTTTCTCTTAACAAGTATGTGATGGTCTTATTTATCTCTTTTGATCAGTCTTGGCTTGAAGCTCACATTATCTGCACATAAAGGATCTATTCCTGCTTTTTTCCGGGTTTTTGTTGGAGTACTTTTTTTCCCCACAGTGACTTTCAGTCTATGAATTTGTTTTTGAGTTGAATGTGTTTCTTGAAAGCAGTGTATTATTGGATCTTGTTTCTTGATCCATTCTTGCCAGTCTATTTCTTTTGTTTGTTGAAGTGAGACTATTTACATTATTGGTTATAACTGATATATAATGCCTCATCCTTGTCATTTAATTTTCCTATTGATGGTTCCCTGGCTTTTCCATCTGTGTAATTTCCATTCTTGCCAGTCTATTTCTTTTGTTTGTTGAAGTGAGACTATTTACATTATTGGTTATAACTGATATATAATGCCTCATCCTTGTCATTTAATTTTCCTATTGATGGTTCCCTGGCTTTTCTATCTGTGTAATTGCTTCCCCTTCTTGGTGTCTTCTGTTGGTATTCTTGGAAGTATGGGCTTTGGTTTCTCTTTCTAGAATATCTTTGAGAATTGAGAGCTGGTTTGATTGTCATGAATTTTTCTAGTTGTTCTTTGTTGTGGAGGTGTTTTATTTCTCCACTAATTGTAGAGGATAATTTTGCAGGATACATGAATCTGGGTTAGAAGTTGTTTTCTGTCAGAGTTTGAAATACTTCACTCTAAACTCTTCTTGACTTAAGGGTTTGTGTTGAGAAGTCTGCTGTGATTCTGATGGGTTTTCCTTTATAGGTGATTTGTTTCTTTTCTCTAACAGCTTTTACTATTTTGTTCTTTTGCTGAATTTCTAGAATCTTCAATGTTATATACTTTGGTGTAGATTTATTTTGGTCATGACCAATTATCATTTATTTGTATGTCAAATTCTTTTTCCATGCTTCAGTAGTTTTCTGCTGTTACCTCTCTGAACTGGTATTTTTTATGTAATTTGTGCTGACTCCTGCATTTTCTTTGACTTCAGCAAGTCTTATGTTCTTGTTCTTTGCATCATCTTGCAAGTTTTTGGATTGTTTATTCATGTTCCTTTGCTATTTTTGAGAGATCCTGCTTTACATGATCTCTAGCCACAACCCTGTCTTTTAGGTTGGATATTCTATCTTCATTTTCTTTCAATCCATTTTGCAAACTTTCAGTGGAAGTTTTAATTTCCTGGGTATCTACTTGAATATGTTTCATGGATTCCACTACTTTCCTGTGTTGGGCATCCATGGTTTCTGTTATTTTTCTATGGTCCTCTATTTTTTAAAATCTGTGTGTACTCTAGATTTGCTGAGTAAGTCCTTCATTGTGGTCATCATCTCTTTTTTTAATCTGTGAGATTATTTCTATTTTGCTATCCTTTGTAACCTCATGGGTACATTTTAAAATTTCTTCTGCAACCATTTCAGTAAATTCAGGTGGATGGCTTCTGATTTCTTCTATCTCATTGTCCCCTCAATTTGTCCTTGCTGAGCTGGACATCTGGGATTGCACTTTGCTTCTGTGTCTTGTAACTTTCTAATTTTCTAATTTTAATTTATTTTCTGATTTTTCTAATTTTCAATGTGTTGTTGTTTGTATTTTTTTATGTTTGGTAGCTTTATCAGAGTATTAAAGAGTATTGTTCTGGTATTGAAGCTTCCTTAGGAAATATCTGTTCCTCTGACATGTCTTCTAGGTGTAGCTGGTTGTTGACCTTTGTGTCTGTCCCAAAATCCTATCTTCCCACTTTGTTAGGGTTGAGTTGTTGCTATTTGGCTCAGTTCCCAGTCCTTTGGCCTTTAGGAATAATTATGTCCCCAGATTATCACAGTATTGTCATACAAGATGAACAATTTATTATAACAAGCATAGTATCTTGTCCAAAGTAGCACAATTAGCAACAGCAGTATTATTAAGCACAGTTTAGGACTGATAATCTATGGTAACTGCTTAGCTGAACTTCTAACGATGATCACCCAAACTTTTGGAAGCTGGAGAAGAGAACAGGAGAAAAGAAATGAAGGGAAAGCAAAGAATAACAAGACAAAACAGAAAGATAACAGGCAATTTTCATTCACCTGCAGATATCAGAGAATTTAGAAATACCACTGAGGAAAGAGAGAGGCAGGACAGAAAAAGCAAACCAAACAATAAAAGTTAAAACCTAAACAATCCCCTATAAAATAAAAAAAATTAAAAAATATTTAAAATAATTCTTCTGGTGCTCTAAGTTTTGTGTTAGTTCCCTAGTCAGAGGCACAATCTATACTTACTGTCTCCACCAAGTCTGCAGCGGGATTACTGCTGAGTACTTGGCTAACCTTGGCCACACTGTGGACTCCTCTTACACAAGCTGGTCATAGAGTGAATGGAGTGTCCTTGTCTGCAACCAGCCAAGTCTATTTGCCTGCTGGACATAGAACAGGTGAGATGCCCTTGTCCTGCCCAAGGCTTGCTGCTGGTTATGTTGCTGGTCACAGGGTGGGGGTTGAGGGATGCCCTTTTCCCACCACCTGACAAGGCCTCTTGCCTGCTTTCACCACCAGCTGCACAGCAGCGGGTTGCTTCTAGTTCTTTGCAGCTAGGGTAAGGACTGTCTTTTGTTGGTCACCAGATTGGAGTCTGGGTGCCAGCTCCTCTTCTCTGCAGAGTTCACATAGTCTTGTCCAACTGCCAGCTGTCTACTGTGACTGGACGGCCCTTTCCTCCTTCCACTCCTGGGACTGAAGTGACCCTGGTGCTGTTCCTTTGCTGGAATTTAAGGCTTGAGCACTTTGAGGGAAAATGGTGGTCCCGCTCTCCAGTTGCTACTCCACGTGACTCTGTGTGGTGTACTGCTCTGGTTCACTCACCATCCAATGACTGTGGGTGGGCCCTGGGGAAACAGCATCTCCGGTTCTCCCTGCTGCCTCTGACTGACAAGACTCTCCCAGTCCAGGTCTGGTCTCAGTCTCCCAGTGAGGAACAAAGTTGCTTTGGCTGACTCCCTGCACTCCAAGTCAGGTTCACAGCCATTCCAGTTGCACTGCACGGTGTCAGCTCTGCCGCAGTGAGCTATGTCCTCTGCAGCAGTGAGTCCTATTTTCTTCTTTTTGTCTGTCAGTTTTCCTGTGGATCCTGTGTGGTCTGGACTTTGTTCTGGAAAAGGTGAGCACTCTGCTATTTTTTTCAATCTTGAATATAATCTCATATAAGAGAAACCATGTGGTATTTAAACTTGTGTGTCTGATTTATTTCACTTAATATTACAATTTCAAGATACATCTATTTTTCTACAAATCACTCATTTATCCTTTTTTATGACAGTGATACTTCATTATATGTAAGTACAGAGCAAAATAAAAGGTAGATAATAGAAAATATAGCCTATTTGGTTGTTTATTTATTTATTTATTTATTTATTTATTTATTTATGTAAGAGGAATACAAACTCAGGACCTCATATTGCCAGGCAGGCACTGTGCTGCTGAGCTATATCCCCAGCCCAATATAGCTAATTTTAGAGGCACATACTATTATATTCCAAGGTTATCAATGATAATTGTCTTAGTCTGTTTTCTGTTACAGAGAATAAAATATTTTTAAAATGATACTTATAAGAGGTTTATTTAGCTTATAGTTTTGGAGGCTGAATGTCATTGACTAGGTAGAACTGTAGCAGAAAATGCCCCCTAAAACCAGTCTGTTAGTTGCCCAGGTAACAGTTCCTGTTACAGTTCCTGTTACTTCTGTCTTTTAGCAAAGGTTGGTCATTGTGATGCATAGCTGGTCACTACGATGCACCCAACAAAGATAAACAAGTACTCTTCCTCTGCATGTACCTTTTAACTCCATAAAATTCTCCCTCCCTGGGCCTTCAGGGCCTGATACTTTGGGAATGATCCTGATCATCACCCATCAACATAAAATAAACATGCCTCCAAATCCTGGGTGACATTTCTGTTTCTGCTTGCAGGGACAGAACTACTGACTCATGTTCTGGTGAGGACCTCCTGGTCATGCAAAAATATGGTGAAGGGCATCATGCAAGGAGTGCCTGGGAGAAGGAGAGCCAGGAAGAAAGAAGTTCAGGGGCCAGCTTTACTCTTTAGGTAATACTTCATTCTCATGGGTTTAACTGGGATCATGAAGAACAACCTTATTCCCTGCCAGGGGTGGCACCTCCAGTGACCTACACCTTTGACCTCCAAGGCTCCACTATCTCAGGATTTCCACAGCAGGGGGCAGACTTCTAGCACATGAATCTCTGGAGTACAAAACCATACCCAAACCCCTGCAATGATGGCTCCGTAATTTGTCCAATGTGACACAGCCAGTTAGAGGTGGGATTATACTAGGTATTCATTAGGCATAATTTTTTTTTTTTTTTTT
>NW_004955408.1:36934694-36981194 GCF_000276665.1 Chinchilla lanigera
GCTAAATCCCCAACCCCCATTAGGCATAATTTGAATTGGTCACAAAATTAATAGAATTATATTGAAAGTGTAGTTAACACATTATCAGCAGCAAAAAACAATGAATTTAGACCACAAGAAGAACGTCTTAGTTTCACACTGGCCACACTGTTCTTGGCTTGTTGCATTTGTCACGAATGACTGTGTAAGCAGTATACTCTCTGGATTCTAGGTGCAGAGCACAAGCATCTTATTGGTTGAATCTAGGTCATATGCCTATGCCCCAGCTGGCAGTGATGAGTAGGAGTAAGATCCTTTCTCCTGCCAAGACTCCATAAGTAGGAGATTCTCCCCAGATTGAAAAAGAATACTAAAATGGGCAGCTAAAATTTCACACTTATTCAGGACTTTCTCTGTCTCTTGACTTGTGCCAAATGTGTACAAACACATGCACTGCTGTAGTACCAATATGTAGGTGCTGAATCTGCCAGAGCAGCCACACTTCAGCCATGCTGTTTTCCAAGCAGCACTAGAGGGAGTACTGTTGGTAACTCTGACGGTCTGCAGCCCTATAACAGAATTGGACAACTAAGACCTACTGAGGCCCTAGGCTAAGTGAGAGGACCCGTTCCTCAGCATCTGCCACAGTATGCAGGATAGTGACTTAGAACCAGGTGATTTTTTATATGTTTTTTGAAGTTATGGCTAGTCTTCATGTATACCTCCTGTGATGAAGACTGCAATAGGGAAATGTCTTACAGAGTTACAGCACTCTTGAGCAGCCTTCATGACAGGATAGAGGCTTTAAAATAAGTTAGTATAAAGAAACAAAGAGGAATCCTGAGTAAAAGTTCTAGAGAGAACTGGGTCCAGATTGTTTTAAGGGATTCATAAAGGGGTCAGTCTAATCCCCCTAAAGAATAAACATTTTCTGATGATGGATTATAAAGGAGGCTTTCCATAAAAATGTTAAAAGGTGAAATGAAGTAAACCAGTGTGAAAATAGTAGTCAGTGACTCTCAGGAGTGGAACCATACTTTGCAAATCCAGTGTCTCACAAGGAAGTTTCTGAACTCAGAGATACAAAGAAGTGGTTTGGAGCAGAGGGTGCTCCTTTTGTGGGGGGGCACAGTTTCTCGTTGCCCAAAATGTACACCCTCTACCTCTAGCAAAAACCAAAAATGAAGCACTTTATTTTAAGATAATAGCATTAGAAAAGGCTGTTTACTGACATTTGACTTCCACTATACTTAAAACTCTTCTAAATTTCCTATTTCTTTTTGAAAACTATTTGAAGTTTGTGGTTATACCCAGCATGTGGTGTCAGGGAAACACTGACATCTCTTAAACTTGGACTTCTCTGAATATACTTTCTTACTTTGTGTCTCAGTCCCCTTTCTTGTGGTGAAGACAAAATACATGAGTCTCAAAATGTGAGGGAGGAGGGGTCAATTTGGCTCAAATTCTTAATCTATAGTTGGCTCTTTCTAAGACAGAAACAGGATGAAGGAACAGCCTGCCTTGGAGGAAGATCACCAATGTTCTGGTGCTATAGAGGCAGAGAGAGCATGAGGGACATAGGTGGAAAGGGACAGAGGCCCTTCAGGTCACCGCTGCCCCAGTGATCCACTTCTGCTAACTACATCCCGACTCCTGCAGTACCTCCACCCCAAGCCAGTTGCCCGCCAAAAGCCCCTCCTCTGGGCACAGGAGAGTTTGGGGAGAAAGTCATGTTATCCAAACCAGAACACTGTGTACTTATCCCTTTGTCCTCTCCATCCTTTGGCCAGATCATCAGTTCTGTGTTTTCTATCCAAATGACCTGTTATTTTGGATGCCCACAGCACTTGGTATGGTGACTACAGATAGAAAAAGAACACTTTTAATTACTAATTTCTCATTATGGTTAAGCAATAATAACATTTGCTTTATACTTATTTACTTTTTACTCCACCACTAGGTGACAGGTGCCAAAATTATATCTAATTTAGAGCTAAAGAACTGGAGAAGCAGAGATTGAGGTGACTTCTCATGATAACGTACTTCTTGACTGTGCTCTGCTCAGGTAGTGAAGGTTAAATATTCTGAGAATGGTAAGGGGAGGTGTGCACCATTTCTGCTCAGCCTCTTTCGTCTCTTGCTGGAGTGCTTTATGGTCCGGGTGAGTCTCTGCTTAGAATGGGGAACCGCTCTCCTCACTGCTCACATGCGCACTCTCACGGGGTGAATATAGAGGACAGTGTTCTGAGACGGTGTCTGCTCCTCACTTGTGTCTTACTCACTTTCTCATCACTGGGACACATGGCTGACACCACAGCTTGAAGGAGAGCTTTAGTTTGGCTCATATTTTCATCTCACAATATGCTGACTCTAAGGGAGGATGGCATGGAGGAAGGGCACAGCAGAGAAATACTGCCACCTCATGCTGGCCCAGCAGAGAGAGAGGAGGGAGGATTGGGGAGGGACAAACACCTTGCTGAGTAGTGCTGTCTGGGACTGCCTTTCTAAGACCTACTTCCTACACGCAAGTCAGGTAAAACTGCCCCATGATGCAGTCAGCTTCCAGAAGTGGAAATTCAGAGCCCAGGCTTAGACCCAACCTCTAGTCACTGTCAACATGGTCTCAGCAAGTGAACTGGCCATGCTAGCTTGCGGGTAAGGGACCAACACTGGTATGAGGAGTGCTGACACAGTGCCGTGCACCCAAACAATGCAGACGGAGGCAATGAACAGTCTAGAAAGAATGTGGCAAGTATATGGTTTAAAGGGACTGGAAAGGTTTAGGGCAGAGAAGAGAAAATGAAACAGGATGCCTACCTTCAAGTATTTGAAAGTAAAAGAAAGAGATTAAAAATTCTGTGTATTCCCTTTTTTTTTTTTTGGTTTTTCTCCGGTACCGGGAACCGAACTCACGACCTTGCGCTTGCCAGGCAGGCGCTTTTGCCGCCGAGCTAAATCCCCAGCCCTCTGTGTATTCCCTTTGAAGGAAAAATGTATAAAGTCTGCAGGAAATACAGAAGAGAAAATTTCAGATCAATGAAACAACTGTTAAATGATTGGGGATGTTCAGATATAAATGTATCAAAGTGTAGAAAGTTTTCTAATCCTGATAATGCTCTGAACCTACCTTTCAGGAATGTTGAAGAATGATGTATTCTTAAAAAGGATGAAACTCTTTGATAATTGTGTGTTTCAACTGCCTGTGGGTGACTTCTGTCAATTCTTGGAGACAGTTTAGTTGTCACCCTTTAGTTTAAGGAAGGACAGGTGGCTCCTAATATTTGTGGTGGAACTCCGAACATGCTACTGAACACCCTACACAAAGCCCTACACAGCAGGGAATTCAAAAACAACATCAGCCCAAAATACAAGTAGCACTGCAGTTAGAAACTGAACTCGATAACTCTCATATCACTTCGAAGCACCGGACTCAATGATTTCACATTTTTTTAGAAGCTTTTTACAGATGGAAATTTTAAAACCTTTTACAACTTAATTCAAGGATTCTTTTAAAACCTTAGACTTTTACTTTGACCTTGTTCTTTTTTCACTGGTACTAATTCCAACCACATCCAATTTTGTTTACAATGACTTTTAATTAAACCTTAAACATCATTTATGTGCTATTTGAGTGCAAGTTTTTGGTCCACTTGCTTTTTCCTGTTTAAATTCTCTTTATTTTTTTAAAAAATTACTGCTTTACTTTTTGTATATTTTAAGCAGGCTATTTCCTTTTTGTGAGTGTTTGCATATTTACTATGCATGCATTTCCCTCTGAAATAGTTCCTGTTGTAATAATATGATAATTAGTCTTTATAAAGCCATGTGGAAATGCTTCATCCTGCTGTAGGGTGGTGTTTTAGAGATGGTCTTGGACTGCAAGTGAAGAGACTTGGCTCTGAGGCTGATTGGCCAAAGGTCACATTCATGGCTTCTTCTATAAAGGAGCCTGTGTTACAAATACCTCAGCACTCCCTAGCACTAACATTTACAGGGAGCAGAAGGAAAACATTTAATGAACATTTCCAAAGTACAAAGTAGGGTACAATATACTTCACATGTTTAATCTTTTAATCCTCAATACAAACCTGTGAGATTGGTATTATTGCACCCATTTTTAATTACTAAGACAGCGTGTTCAAAGGGATTATGTGAGTTGCCTTATAGCACAAAACTAAGTAGCACTGAGCTTTGATCTAAATGAGACAATTCAAGCATTATCTCTTTTAGAAAACTTTCCTTGATCCTTTTGGCCTGAATTCTCAATTCTGGTACTATCCCAGTGCTGAACACGTTAAATTAAAATTAACTGTATATGGTGCGATAGTTCTGAGAATGTCGTTTCCTGTGGCCTAGTGCCTAGGCATCCTTTTTCCTTATATCGACAGCATCCAAATGTGACTGTTCCATGGGAGGCACACTAAAGTTTTTAAATTGAATTAAATTCATTATATCATTCTCCAAGTTAATGCTAGCTGAGATGAGCATCTTCAATATAATGGACCATGGTAACCCCATTAATACAATATTTTAAAATTTCCTTCAATAAATCTATCTTTTGAAAAATATGTATTAGTTAATTTTCTTTTCTTTCTCCTAAATTAGCCTTTTCTCTGTTCACATTTTATGTTCTCCTTCATGATGCATTTTGCAGGCAGATGTCTCGTTTTGCCCAGTAGTTCTTTTTTATTTCCATTCAATAGACAAGCAACTGTGCTTCAACTGGGGAGAAAGCTCCTCAGGGCCCCAGCCTCACCCAGTTTTATCGTGCCTGTGGGTGTCTTGATTGTTACACCCACTGTGACCTGGTCTTCTTAGCTTTCTTTCTGAATTTAACAATCTTTTAGAAAGGAAGCAAAATGTGATGCCTGAGTATGCAATTTAAGTCAGAGCTGGGTCCACTAGTTAACTGAGGAGGTTGTCTGTAGGTCAAAGCTGCAGCTTCCTTTCCGTGCCTTTTCTTCTCCTCTTAAAGACAGATTTAACAGAAAGGGAAATTGACCACCAAGCCCAAGATTACCCAGCTTTTTCTGCACACACAGGCTAAAGGATTATATTTCTGTTTTCCTGAGTTTCAAACAATAAAAGTCCCATTCTGAGGATTACTTTCTAGATGATATTTTAAGTAGCAGTCACAACAACAAAACAATCAAATGGTTAGGCTTTTATAACTGGAAAAAACAAAACTCAGGATATCTGTAATCCAGTCACTGAGGGAGAGAGTCTTTAGTCCCAGTGCTGCGGATGGGTGAGAAGTGTTTTCAGCTCTTCTGGGTGAGCTGGGATGAACCTAATTACATTCATAAACAAGAATCTTTAACCAAAAACACAAATCTTTTTTCTTATTAACCTGAAATAGATTACAAACAAGAAAATGGGTTGTTTTTCCATAATAAAACACATAAACAGGAAAATCATGCCTATACCCATACAGATAAAGGAAAATCACAGGGAATCTGGAAAACTTTTTACCTTCGCAAAAGGCAAGCAGGAAGAGTTTGACTCTGCTCCCTGTGGCTATTTCATTCAGAAACAACTTAAAAAATGATAATGTAATGAGTTCCCTGTTACTGAAGGCATGGGATAGGATTCCGCAGTGTAGGTGAGCATGGTGTTTTGTAAAGGGGAAGACAACATCAGCCAAGAAATTAAATACCCTTAGCATATATTTAGCTGCAGGATTTGAAAAGACCTAAATTCTAGGCATAGGTCTTTTTAAATTCAGCCAAAGTCAACCTAAACCTGGAAAAGTATAAGCTTACTTTTACCTGTTATTATAAGTTCCCCTGGAGCTACACTATATTTGCTTGACTAAACATAGTAGGGCTCCAGCTTCCAGACACCACAAGCCACAACATGGTTTTTGGAAAACTGAAATAGTAAAACACTGGTAAGATACATGAGTCATTTAGAAATTGGTGATTCACTTTTGATGATAAACATTTGGCTCTTTTAATATTTCAGAATATATTTAAAATAATATTCTAATTCCCTCAAATACATTCTCATTCCTTTCATCCAAGAGAGTGGTGCTTTATTAGAAAAGAACTAATATTTTATTGTCTTGTTGTTAATTCCTATTTATGATTTATACTAACAATGGTCCCACCAAATAATGGAAAATTCTTTATTCAAAAGAGTCATCCAAAATACAACAATCAGTATTGTTGTGAGTAGTCATTAGCTCTTTTTTTTTTTTTTTTTTTTTTTTTTTTTTTTTTTGTCATTAGCTCTTTTGACAAGGTCTTTGTAATGGGTGTTTGTATGACTTGGGTTTATGTTAATTAGTTTATTTGTTTGCTTCTTTAGAAAAGCCAAGAATATGGTCCTTCTTTTACAGTTAATAATGTGACCTTTGTTCCCATTAAAACATACATAGTAAAAGGCAAATTTGTGAAAATTAATTTAGGGAAGATACATGGGTTCCACTTCTCATTTATTTAGCCTTAGAGTTCAAATTGATCAGAAATTAAAAACAGTGGGGCTGGGGATTTAGCTCAGTGGCACAGTGCCTGCCTGGCAAGTGTAAGGTCATGAGTTCGATTCCTGGTACCGGGAAAACAAAAACCAAAAACAAAACAAAACAGAAAAAAACCAAAACCAAAACAAACAAAGAAATTAAAAACAGTGCATTGAGTGGTGGAGGATGCACCCCTGACCCTGACTGCCCCTGCAGGCACCATGTGCTTCCAAGCCATTCTCCAAGTACAACACCAAGTTAGCAGAGCTCTCACCATGGACAGGCAGCACCTGAGAAACTGGGTGTGACCTGTATGGATGCTTCATTCAGTGCATGTGTGGATTTCTCAGCTCGCTTCAACCTGGAAACCTTCTCTTTTTCTACTACATTTTAGTTTTCATTGCCCTATTGTTTTGAAATATTCAGCAACATGATCCCAGGCCATATGTGAAGTAAAGAATTAATTTATTATTCAGTTTGTCAGTCCCTGCATTTAAAGAGTTTATAGTATGTCAGAAATTGTGGCATCAGCATTTTGTGTAGTTTCTTGTCTCATCTTTCAGAGCTAAAGGGATCAATGTGAGGCTACTGAGAGGTTGTTCATGAGAAATATCTCCTATCTGGGTGCTCAATCAAAAGCCATTGTTCTAGTCAGGGTAATTGTCAGAGTAATTTTTGTCAGGTCTTCCACAGAAATAGAAAATATAAAGGGCAATGTCAAAGAACCAACTACAGACTAATTACCTTAGGGTATATTAAAAACATTCCTCTTGTTTTATTGTTGGGAGGAAAAAGGAGAGGGGCACATGCATATGAGATAAATGTAAATAATTTTTTTCAGTTAACTCTTTAAAAGTGTATGATGAATTAATAGCACTAATATACTTGGAAATTTTATGTAATTGAGCTGAATTATGACATTTCTAATCCTATTCTATAGGGAAAATTTTATTTTGGATTACTATCCTTGTTTTCTTTCTTCAAATCAGACTAATTCCTACAGGCCATTGTTTATAATAAAGTCAAAACTGTCTTGTGAAGCTGATTACTTAAATCAAATGTAACTTCTTCTGCTGGTCTCTTTTGTGAGTCTCCTTTGATAATAAATATAATCAAAACTTCAAAGGGTAGCCTAGGGAAGAGAAAATTATCTAGGAATGTATACAGTACAAACTAAAGGAGCCATCAGACATCAGTCAGTGAAGTTTAAGATACAAAAACGGGGTCAAATTGCTTCCTGCTGCAGTTAAACTAAACACATGTCTTTCCCTGACTACATTAGGCTGTTTGAAAATGCTATTGTGATGTCTAAGTTATCACTGGAAGGTTTTATGGAGCAGTCAACCCTCTGTCCCATTTTTACATTTCCATTCTTTGCAGTGGCATTTCCTGTCCTCCTGGACTCTCCCGTGCCCATGTGCCCTGTACATGGAAGTCCTCATAGACTTCCTCCTATCTTCCCTCCAGTAGGAACAACTCCAATGTTCTTTCTTCCCTGAGTTTCTGCTTTCCCCAGAAATCCTCTTCATGTCTGGCTGTAATTTTTCTGTGGATGGCAGGTTCACCTAATTCCTTGTGTCCTCTCTGATTTACAGTCTCTTCCCATGCCTTGGACGATGGTTAAATGCTGTACCTGCTTTTCACTCTGCTGCCCTTTAGGAGGGCCCCTACTGCCAGCACTGGGCTTTGCTCTTGAGCTCTGGCTTTCTTTATGTTGAAAGGTGCAGCCACAAATCTCACCTGAAAACGTCACCATCAGTGCCTTGTTTCAGATGAAATTATTTTATTGGTCTTGCAAATAATTATAGAGTCAGCAGTACTTGTCTTTTGTGGCCTCTTTATGTGTAGTTCTGTGGCAACCTGCTGATGGTCCATGGTGCAGTATGTCCCTGGGGGTTATAACACTTTCATTTTTCTTTACTTGGGATTTACATTTGATATCTTAAGGGCTCCAGAAATAGAGAGGCACTTGCCTAATGACTTCTGCATAGAACAAGTGTAGTCATATATGAAGTTTTTCCTGATTTATAAGCTTTGTAGATTGCAGCCATCATCATTAATCACATGAATGTTGCACTCCTTCTAAACCAGTGCAGCTAAAAGTGTGGATTTTGGATTCTGGTCTATCAAATGGTTATTACTTTTAATAATGAGAGTAGAAACTTTCATCAGAATGTAAATCACACTGTTTCTTTTACAGAAAAAGTTTTGCTGTGAAAAAAAATATAAATTGAACTGATTTTAAGAAGAAATCTAGTTGACTTGATTCTGCCATAAGTCCTTACAGAATCAAGGACAAACAGATCTGGGGCCAGAAGTCTGAGTAGCACTGCAGTGCATGCTTTTCTGTAAGAGAAAATTTCTTGTAGCATAAAACTCACTTAATGCTTAGGAGAAGCTCTCCTTCTTAGCTCTGCTTACTCACTCCAGATACTTCTCAGCTTTTCTGGAACATAGGCATGAATTTCTTCCAGGTCATAAGGAAGCTATGAAACTCTTAACTCTTGGAAGTCCTCAAAAAATTCTCATTATATTCAACTAAAGGAACTACTAAATTTTGAAATCAAAATTTAAATGTTGTCAACACCATTAATTCCCTCAAAAGAGCCAAAAACAATTCTACATAGAAAGGTTTTGTATACAACTGGCCTTACATGTCTGTGCATTCTGCATGTGGTAGATTCAACCATGTGCATATAGAAAATATTGAAAAAGGGTTCCTGCTTGCACCATTGACCTAGAGCAGTGGCAAATGGCCAGAGAAGAGTCAGACTAGCTCATGCTCACTCCATTGGCAGGACTCAGGGACTGGAGACTGGCAGGAATTCTAGTGACACAGTAGGACCCTTGCCAGAGCACACATGATGCACAAGCAGGACTAGTGGTACAGAAAAGCCCAAAGCAATAGTAACAATATAAACCAAAACATGGTAAATTAGGGGAAGCAGCCTTATGTTTGGGAACAAAGACATGCAGAATAAAAGTGGGCAGGTAGGGGCCACCTCCTTTGCTTTTCTTTAATTTTCTCCTTTTTTTTTTTTTTTTCTTTTAATGGCTGGGGAGAACTCCAGTACAGACAAGTAAACCCATCCCCTAAATCCAGAGACAAAGATCAGATCCAAATCCAGCACAAACCCACCTGCAATCTTGGCTAGAGGACACATTCTGGTGTCAGACTTGGACCTACCACAGAACTCTAGACACTAGAGGGATCACATTACTTTTTTTTATTTATTTATTTATTTTTTATTTTTTATTTTTTTGGTTTTTCTCCGGTACCAGGAACCGAACTCACGACCTTGCACTTGCCAGGCAGGCGCTTTGCCACTGAGCTAAATCCCCAGCCCCACATTACTTTTATTTCTCGCTGTCTGTTGGGTTTTGCTCTTAGTAGTGAGCTGGGATAGTATGGTTTTTTTTTTTTTAATTGTTTGTTTTGTTGTTGTTTTCCCTTTTCTTTTTTTTCCTCTCTGTTTTGTTTTGCCATGTTTTGTCTTTCTTTCTGTTTGTTGTTTTTTCTATGTGTGTGGTTATTTTTGTTTCCTTTTCTTTTTATCTCCCTTTCTTTTTTCTTTCTTTTATATCTTTTTTGCAACTTCTTTTCTCTCTTCTTAACCATTTAAATCTCTAAGCTTTCTCTTTGTTTTATTCTACTTGTCCTCTTCCTTTCTTTTATCATCTATCTCACTTGATTTTGCATCTTTCATGTGAGTAAACACTGTTGCTTCTCTTTCTGCTTCAATTCAAAATTCTTAGTCTTTCTCCTCCAATCCCTCCCTCTTTTACCCTCTGATTACCCAAAACTTGGATGATTATTCTATGCACATCACACTTATTCCTAGTGTGTTTAACTTTATCCACCTCTACATCTTACCCCCTACCTCTCTTAACCTCCCCATAGCAGAGTAAAATGACTCTGCTAAGTGGAAAAATGTTGCATATAAGTTCTTGGTATAAGTTGGATTATACTATAGAACTATAGATCTTACTCCTATGGTTAAAAAAATCAGGGTAGTAGTTATCATAGTCTGTCATTAGCCAGGCTATGCTTGAGTCTATGGTTATTGCTAACTGTACTATTTTAACCAGGATGCCATACCTGTTACGGTCAGTTTTTATCCCCTATATGACAACACTGTGATTGCAAGGGGTAATAACCATAATAGTTGAGAATCAAAGGAAGGGTCCTTGAGTCAAATTGATAGCAACTCCACAAATATTAATACATTGGGATGGTAGGTTCATGAAATAGACATAAAGACAAAGAACGACCAATATCTAGAAGACAACCTGAGTAACAGACATCTATGAAAACCTAGACACCGGGGATAAAACCACCTAACATAAGAAATCTGTAAGAATCAACACAGAAAATAGAATAAAATAAAAAATGACAGGAGGAAGAAGCAAAATGCAGCCTCAAATGTGCAGCCCAACCATGACAAGTACATAGCACAAAAACATAGAGGAAATCAGAACTCAACCACTGGAACTCTCTGAACTGATAGCATCAGAAGTGAAAAAACAAATGGAAGAGATGAAAGAAGTAATAATATATAAGGTGAAAAAAGAAATGAGAATCAAAATGAAAGACATTAGAGCAGACACAGATTAAAAAAAAAATAGAGGAGGTTACAAAAAGGATAGAAACCATGAATGCCCAACATAGTCAAGAAATGGAATAAATGAAGCAGATATAAAGAGAAATCCAGGAGATTAAAAACTTCACTGAAAGTATACACAATAAATTTAGTGAAGGTGAGGAGAGAATATCAGACCTAGAGGACAGGAATGTGACTAGCAACCAGGAAAAGAAAAATATCTTAAAGTAGCAAGAGACCACAGTCTAACAACTACAGGATGAAGCAATGAAGGACAACACAAGACTGATTTGAGTCAGTGAGAAAGGTAGAGACAGCACAAAAGACATTATTCACAGAAATAATGGCAGAAAATGTCACAAACATGGATAAAGAATTTGACATATAAATAAATGAAGCACAGAGAACTCCAAATAACCATGACCAAAATAAATCCACATCAAGGCATATAACAATCAAGACTCCAGAAATTCAACACAAGAACAAAATATGAAAAGCAACTAGACAAAACAAACTAATCACTTGTAAAGGAAAGCCTATCAGAATCACAGCAAATTTCTCAACAGAATCACAGCAAACCCTGAAATCCAGGAAAGCCTGAAGTGAGATATTTCAAACCCTAAAAGCAAACAAACTTCAATGCAGATTAATGTACCTTGCAAAACTATCTTTCAAGAGCAGTGGACAAATAAAATACTTCCACAAAAAAGAATAGCTGAAGATATTTATGGCCACCAAATGAGCACTACAAAATGCTCTGAAGCATATATTAGAAAGAGATAATAAAGACCACAAACACAAGAATACCAATAGAAAGAAACCTCCAAGGAGAGCAAGCAATTAAACAGAAGAGAAAACAAGGAACAAACAAAAGGAATATAAGATGAAAAAGGTAAGTCAATACATATTAGTTATAACCATCAGTGTAAATTGCCTCAACTCATAAATCAAAAGAAGCAGACTGACAGAGTGGATGAAGAAACAAAATCCAACAGTATGCTTCATTCAAGAAATATGTTTTACCCAAAAATAAATTCACAGACTAAAAGTCAAAGGATGGAAAACAATTCTCCATGCCACAGGAACCCAGAAAAAAAAAAACAGGGGTCACTATTCTATTTGTGTACAATATAAACTTCAAGCCAAATCTGATCAAAAGAGACTAGGAAGATCACTACATACTTGTTAAGGGAAATTTCCAAGAAGAAGAGAACAATCATAAATGCATATGCACCAAACAGTGGTGCACTCAACTACTTAAAACAAATATTAACAGACATGTAAAACCAAATGAGCACTAATATAATTGTAGTGGGGGACCTTAATACTGCACTTTCACAAATAAATCAACTAGACAAAAGAAATCAAGAAAGAAATATCAGAATTAAATGAAACCCATGAACAACTGGACTTGGTAAATGTCTACAGAGTGTTCTACCTCAAAACATCAGATTATATCTTCTCATTTGCATGTGAGAACTCTCTAAAATAGGCCACATATTAGCTCACAAAAACATGTTCAAGTAAATATAGAGGAACTGAAATCATTCCAGGTTGGAATGATCACAGAAATTGCCATAGTGCAGTGAAACTGGAAATCAATGACAAAAGAAATTACAAAAAGTATATAATCACATGGAAGTTAAATAACACATTTCTGAGTAACCAATGAGTCACAGAGGAAATTAAGTATGACATTAAATAGTGTATAGAATTAAATGACCATGCCAATAAAACATACCAAAATTTATGGGATGTGGTGAAAGCAGTCCTTAGATGGACATTTATAGCAATAAACTCTCACATCAGGAAAAACAGAAAGAGCTCAAATAAACAACCTAATGCTGAGCTTCGAATTTCTAGAGAAAGAAGACAAACCCAAAGCTTATACAAAGAAGGAAATTATAAAGATAAGAGCAGAACTTAATACAATTGAGATTAAGAAAGCAATACAAAGAATCAGTGAATCAAAAAGTCAGTTCTTTGAAAGAATAAAGAAAGTTGATAAACCATTAGTCAACCTCATCAAAAAAAGAGGAAAGAAAATAAACACAAATTTAGGCAATTAGGAATGAAAAGAGGTAAATCATAACAGATTTTATAGAAATTCAGATCATCAATGCCTACTACAAGAACCTATATTCTAATAAAATGAAAAACACAGAAGAATTGGATAGATTCCAAGAAACAATCAAATTACTAAGCTAAATCAATAGGTTATAAAAATTCTAAATAACCCAATATCAGCCAGTGGAATTGAAAATGTAATTAAAAATTTACCAACAGAGAAAAGCCCAGGTTCTGACAGATTCATTGTTGAATCCTACAAGAAATTTAGAGAAGAACAAATGCCATTAATGCTGAGACTGTTTAAGGAAATTGAAAGGGAAGCAATACTTCCAAAATCATATCTGGAGGCAAATATTACCCTGATTCCAAAACCAGGGAGGAATCCAAATAAAAGGAAAATTGAAGGCCAATATCCCTAGTGAACATAGAAACAAAAATACTCAGTAAGATACTGGCAAACAGAGAGAAGCAAATCATTGATTAGATTATACACCATGACCAAGTAGAATTCATCCCATTGATGCAGGGATAGTTCAACATATGCAAATCAAGAAATGTAATACACCATATTAACAGATCCAAAGACAAAAGTCACATGATCATCTCAACAGATACAGAAAAAAAATTTGGCAAAGACTAACACTCATACATGTTAAAAAACATGCAGAAAATTGGAACAGAGGGTCCTTATCTTAATCTGATAACAGCCGTCTATAACAAACCAAGAGCTAACATCATACTAAATGGTCAAAAATTGAAAGCTTTCATTCTAAAATCAGGAACAAGACAAGGATGTCCACTGTCACCATTCCTATTCAGTATAGTTCTGGAAACATTAACTAGTGGAATTACATATGAAAAAGAAATAAAAGAAATGAGAATAGGAGAAGAACAAGTTAAATAATCATTATTTGCAGATGACATGATACTCTACATAGAAGACCCCAAAAATTCCCCCAAGAGACTTGTAGGTTTAATAATCAAATACAGTAGTGTAACCGGATAAAAAATGAATACTAAAAAATCAATAGCATCCTTGTATATAAACAACAAACTCACAGAGACAGAAATTAGGGAGACTCCACACAAAAAGTGAAATACTTAGGAATCAAATTAACAAAAGAAGTACAATAGTTATACATTTAAAACTACAATACCCTGAAAAAGGAAATCAAAGGATATATCAGAAAATGAAAAGATATACCTTGATCATGGATAGGAAGAACCAACATAGTGAAAATGGCCATACTCCCAAAATTGTTATACAGATTTAATGCAATCCCAATCAGAATACCATTAGAATACTTCACAGATAAGAGCAAATTTTCCTAAAATTCATTTGTAACCAGAAGAGGCCTAGAATAGTAAAAACAATTCTGGGCAACAAAGACAAAGCAGGGGACATCACAACCCCTGACTTGGAATTATACTACAAATCTACTATGATAAAATCAGCACGGTAATGGAAAAAAAAAAAAAAAAGCAGAACTGACAATCAGTGGATCAGAATACAGGATACAGACACCAAACACACTAAACCACCTTAATTTCAACAAAGAAGCCAAACATATTCATTTGTTAAAGACAGTCTCTTTAATAAATGCTGTTGGAAAAACTGGCTTTCCATGTGCCAAAGACTAAAACTGTACTCATGTCTAACACTATGCACTAAATTAAAGTCAAAAAGTACCAAAGGTCCAAATATTAAATAGAATGACTAAATCTATTGGAAGAGGAAGTAGGTAGAAATCTTGAAGATACAAGTGTAAGCAGGGTCTTTATGAATGCAGAATGCATGGGAAATACAAAAATGAATCAACAAATGGGACCTTATCTTATTAAGATGCTTCTGCACAACAAAAGAAATCATGAAACAAGTGAAAAGACAACCCTTAGAGCTGGAAAAAGTTTCAGTCAACTGTTCCTCAGACAAAGGATTTATATGAAGAACATATAACGAATTGAAAAATTCAGACCTCCAAAATTCAAAGGCCCAATCCAAAAATGGGCACCTGAGGTATAAACACACTTCTCAGATGATGAAATACAAATGGCAAATAAATATACAAAAAAATTATTCAACATTATTTGTCATTTGAGAAATGCAGATTAAAACAACCCTGAAATTCCATCTCAGCTGAGAAAGAATGGCTATCATCAAGAAATCAACCAAAAACTAATGCCTGTGGGGCTGTGGGGAAAAAGAATCCTTCTTCACTGTTGGTCAGAGTGCAGACTGGTGCAACCACTGTGGAAATCAGTGTAGAGATTCCTCAGAAATCTAGAATTAAAGGTCCCATTTGACCAAGATATTCCCTGTCTGATGATCTTCCCAGAAGAATTAAAACATCATACCACAGTGGTGTACGTACACCCATGTTTGTAGCAGTACAATTTGTAACAGATAAACCTTGGAAACAACCCAAATGCCCATCAATTGAAGATTGTATAAAAAAGATGTTGTTTTCTTATATAATGGAATATTACTCAGCCATAAAGACAAACTTGAAACATTTATAGGTAAATGGATGCAACTCAAGAACATACTCATAAATGAAATAAATCAGACCCACATATGTAAACATCATATTGTCTTATTAGTTTGAAAAACTGAAAGAGTAATAAGATTCAAAATATACTATAGATATGATGAATATAGAAGAAACTATTCAAAAGAAAAGAAAAACTGTGATAAGAGAAAGGGAAAAGGAAGGAATGGAAAAGAAAAAAAATATATATACATAAGATAGTTGAGACTGTTGTATAGATAGTTTCTCTTAGTTCATTGAAAAGAAAGTTTTGTGCTAATACTTTCTGGACTATGTTTCATGCTCTGAATAACTGCTATGAATATAACAGTACACAATGCATTAATTATTATTCTCTGCTATTTTGAAATTCTTTCTTATTGTTATTTTTACTTTTTCCCACTTAAAATTAAGAAAGAAAATACTGAAAAATGTATCTGTACTGCATATGTACAGACTTTTCTTACAATTATTATATAAATAATACAACAACTATTTACAAAGTATTTACATTGTAGTAGGTATTATGGTTAATCAAGGGATGATTGAAAGTATATGAGAGACTGTACATAAATTTTATGCAAATTTTATACCATTTTATATAAGAGAGTTGAGCTTCTAGAGATTTGTTTTACTCATGGTAATTCTTTAAATCATCCCCTAAATATATCAAAGAACTCTTCAGAACAAATGTTTCTATTAATAAATTCATATTTTCACTTTTCTTCTTCCTATTCCCAAATAGTACCAATTATTTTGTCATGATAATTTTAAAACTCAGTATGGACTTGTAATCTCAATTTGAATTTACAAGCTACTAAAATGTATTAAATTTATTATTACTTGGGGCTGGGGATTTAGCTCAGCGGCACAGCACCTGCCTGGCAAGCGCAAGGTCGTGAGTTCAATACCTGGTACTGGAAAAAACAACAACAACAACAAAAAAAATTATTATTACTGTGAGCATGACATGAATAAAAGATAAAACAACAAAACACCTGAGTTAGTATTGACTGAAGATTAAGATAAACCTCCCTAACTTCTAAAGTGACCTAATGGAAGTAGCCACTCTATGGATCACATTAGACAGAAACTAAAATGAGTACTTGCAATGCTTTAAGATTTCTATTTCCTTAGTTTCAATACCTTGCCATATTGAATCTAGAAATAAAATAATATGATTAAAATCATATATATATACATAAGAATGCATAGAATCATATAAAATTTTATTATTCTGTGCTAAAGAAAAATGCAAACAAAATTATTCTCATTTATCTCTGTAAAATATGACATCTGCTAATATTTTAAACATAAAAATACATTGCTATGAGTTGTTATTAAATTCATCATTTTAAGTGAGTCTATTTCTTCATATTTGTATGGCACATTAGTGACTCTTCATTTTGATTTGCATTATTCTTTGGAAGAGATATAATGGGATTTATTATCAAGTTATTTTTTTCTGTTCAATCTTTCTGCACTGTATATGCCACTTAAGAATACCAACAGAATAGAATCCTTGAAAGTAATTAGGGTTAATTCCAAAAGTCAGGTTGTATAATCCTCAAACTATCTAAGGCTTTGAACTGAAAGTACCATGTGCCGTCTGTGATTTCATGTGGATATAAAGAACCTATTTTCACATTGATCTCACATAGTGTACCTAGTACAGGTAGGATTGGTGATTAACCCTCCAAGGCCACAGAGCTACACAGCTAGCTTGAAATAGAAAACTCTTCTCTCCCTTACCCTTTTTTCTTACTTTCAGTCTTTACACCTGTCTGTAACCTTGAGGATTTCCAAACCAAACTCGTGAAACATTTATGCCAGGTAACAAAGGTACAGAATGTCATCATTTCTATCAGCAAAGAACCATGGTGGCCAGATCTTTCCCAGTCTGCAGGCTTAATTTGCATCTTATTTTCCCTAGAAATTCCTTCTCTGAGCAACCAATCTGAAGTTACATATTCACTCTTTTTTTTTTCTTTGTACTTCCCCTAATTATTTCTTTCAAAGCATTTACTAAAACGATTTACCTTATTAATCTCAAATTGAGATTACAAATCATTTACAAATGATATAATAAAATTGATTTCTTGTATATCCCTTTCTGAATAATATAAACTTCATGAGAACAGTGAACTGTCTTTTTTTCTTTCTTTTCTTTTCCTTTTTAACTTCAGAACCCACAACCCTGTCTGGCATATATTAGATACTATGGTCACTTGGACAGTTTGAAGAATGAATGAATGCATGTGTTTATTCTGGATGTGTGAGGTTGCTCTTTTGGTATGCTGGATTTTTGGAAAGAGTGTCACATCATATCAAAGATGGCTGAGTGGTAATGGGAAGGGCACTTTGACAGCTTTCGTGTCATGCTCATTACACCCTATACCAGCATCAACTAAAACCCTTCTGACTTTCCATAAATACATATTGACTTGGGAATTAGGTTTCTCAGTTTTCAATTCAACATATGTTGTTTCTTGGTATTAGTTTTGTGGTCACTTCACTAAGGGAGAGCTGATCAACATGAAACAGAAAATGTATACTCTCCCTGCCCCTGTTTAATAAGACAGTGGTAAGGCACACTGTTTCGAAAATATATTGGTCTTATGCCATTCATAATTTTTAAAAGAGCTTAAATATGAGATTTTGTTCAAAGTATGGGCCATATCATATAAAAGGCTTTTTTTGAATTACATGATTAAAAACTTTGTTTCTTTAAGTGAGATGTGCAGGGAACCTCGTTGGTGTCTCATACCCCGGAGAGAAATGGCTGTGGGTATGAGGAAAGTAAGGACAAGAGGCATGAGCTGGGTCTTACGTGATGCGCAAGAGAACTGACTTCAACAGTAGGGCATTTATTTTATACTCTTGAAAAATTAGTATCAGGAAAGGTAATGTTGCCTAGCGACTAATGACTGTAATTGTCCAGGCAGGATGCTTTTTACAATACTGAGGTAGTTTGACTGCTTGAGGCACTCTGACCCTGTCCTGACCTCACACATGCGACCAATAACCAGCTCCAGTGGCTCCCAACAGAAATGGATAATTAGTAAAGTTCATTTTAGTATACAAACTGCTAATATTTTTAGTGATCAGACAGAAAAATACAATAACAATTAAGATCTCAGAGAAAGTTTAATTTTGTGAATAAAGTAAAAATAAAACAAAAATTTTAAATGATCTTGTCTCTTTTGTTAGGAATTATAATAAAAAGTCATTGAATATTTGAGGAAAAGCTATAACCTTATGTCACTGGTCATATTTTAATATAATCTAGAAAGATCACCAATAAGCAAACTCAGAACTAGGTCTGGCATGTGTTTTAGGCTTGATTTGCATACTAATTCTATTACTAAAAAATAGTAAGAGAAATCATGAAGGTGGGAAAGAGATCAAAAGAGAATCCAAATCGAATCAAAGTAGGATTACAGATCATTGCTTGATAGGGCTTTGTTGTAATGGAATTTGAAATAACTAATGTTTTAGAAGTTAAGTAAGTATATTGCTGAAATGCTTATAACATTATCCAAATAGATTTGAAGATTTGAAACAATTCTAAAGTACTCCAGCCAGGCCTTTAACTTTTTCTTATTTGTTTGTCGATAAATTGAGAAGCTAACACTAAAATATATGAAGACACTAAGGAAGTTGAATGTGTAAAGTAATCTTGAAGAAGGCTTAACTACTAATACTACATTAATTCTAGCTATAAATTGACACTAATCAAAGTTATAATACTTGCAGAATGAAGGTTACATAAACGAATAGCATGGAATAAATACTGATATCACAATTGTACTGACGCTGACCAAGTCAACTTTTAATGAGAACAGCAAAGAAATTCAATTAAGAAGAAGGGTCTTCCCAACAAATAATACGAGATCAACTGGATATCAACATGGAAATATATGAGCATAAACCCTTGCCTTTCACTATCTGAAATAATTAGTTGGAGATGGATCATATGCCTAAACAAAATCTAAAAACTATAGAACTGGAATAAAGAACTATCTTTAAAAAATTTTTAGGTAAAATTATAGAGAACGAGGAAGAAATAACTGTGAGATAAAATTTAGTAAGTTAAAAGTGATCAAAATCTAAAACTTCTAGTTATCAAAATAAACAATTTAAAAATGAATTATCAGCCTTCACTTGAAGAGAAAATATCTGTAAAGAAATGACTGGTGTTCATGATACATAAAAATGGATGTACAACAAATGGATGAACAACCCAATCAAACCTGAGCAAAACTGTTGAGTTGATACTTCTTCCACATAGGCACTCAGGGAGCAAATAAACAAATAAAAAACAGCAATCTTTGTTATTTTTCATTAATCTTGAGGGAGATGTAATTAAAACCATGATAAAGTACAAATAGCTAAAGTTAAGAAAACTGACATTACCAAACAGTGAAGAAAATATTAAGAAAGTAGAATCTCATGCTGTTGGGGTCATTGTAAAGTAGGACCACAATCTTGTAAAATGATCTGGAAGTATCCTATAAAACTTTATAAATATGTGTCTTCTAGCATCTAACAATTCCTGTGAATTGTATTTTCCAAGAGAAATAAAAGCATAAAATAAAATCACAACAATTTCTGTGAGAATGTTCTTAGCCCCTTTATTCATAGCACCCCATCTGTGAGCAGCTGAGGGTTTCATCATAGGAGAATGGATAAACGCGGCTGGAGTATTCATATAACAGGATATGGCTCAGCAACGTATTAAAACCGATGCAAAGAAAAATATGGCTGGGTGTAAAAATGTTGTGCTGAGAGAAAGGCTTCAACAGAGGAAGACAAGGCTCTATTTATAAGATGTAATGTTATGGGCAAAACCAGGCTTCGTTGAATTTAAATCAGAACGGTGGTTACCTCTGTTGAGGTTTAGAGAGTGAGACAGAAATTTTCTTGAATGTAGGGACTTTTGGAGAGGGTAGTTAAGGTCTATATTTTGGTAAGTGTTTAGGCTACTTACATGTACATAGAGGACAAAGTGAATGGTGAAATGCATTGCTTATAATCTATTATAATGAAATGTGAAATGTAAACGTGAAACTTACCAAATGAAGACAGGTTTTAAATGCATGAAATGATATTTGCAGAAGGTCAACTTCCTGTAAAATCATATGTTTTAATCTGTGTTTCATGGAAGCATTACTTGGGCTGCAGTGTATCTACCAGTACTTTGATGAAATACTCAGGTTTTAGAAGAGGAAATTCAGAAGTATCATTTCTCTGGGGAAATGCCAACTTTGTGACTTCCCACACAAATTTTAAGAAATCCAGGTGTAGAATTAATTCTTTTTCAGATTAACAGCAATGCTTCAGAAGTTTATTTTGAGTCTAATGTACTATTAGATATTAAATTAGAATTTTTTCAAATAGTTTTCAGTACCTTATCACTCAAAAATTGATGAATAACCATTCTAATATATTTCCCAATATCAATTCTAGTGGTGGTGAGCCTGAATAGACATATTTGTATTTTGATGCCTATTCTGATAATATTTATTTATATATAATATTCAAAAATGAAAAAATTGAGTCATACAAGTTCATTGTTAAAACAAGGATTAGACTCTCAGGCTGATGTTCTCTTTTTATTAGACTATATTACTCACCTTCTCCATTTGTTAATCATCAATTTTATTCACTGTGAATTCTTTTATTAAAATTTATTTTAAAAGTAAAAGAAGGAAAACATATTAACAAACAGACATCCATTTACAAAATAGCACCAGAACAATACAAACAATACAGAGTTACAGACAAAGTGGTGGGAAATTAACAATGGTCGTTGCATTACATATTGATATCTTCAAAGTGATTTCTCAGGAAAACAAATAGAGACATGCAAGACTGATCAACAAGTAATCATTAACTGTTCCTTTCAGTAAAACAATAGAAGACAGTAGCACAGCTATGTTAGCTATTCTGCATATACACACATACATAATTGCTCCTTCTTTCCCCACTCTTTTCCCACACCCCAGTTGCCCTTTATTTTTAAGGATTTTCCTCTCATTTCACAATGTCCACCATACCTCCTAGTCTTTATTCACTCCTTCAACTTCTTGCACTAGTGAAACAATATGTTGCTTACACATGCAGGTCTGATTTATTTCCCTTATGAGTATGGTCTCTAGTCGTGACCATATACCTATAAAAGCCTCAACTTTATCTTTCTTTAGAGCTGAGTAATATTCCATTATAGAAAAGTACCACAATTTTTTTTTATCTAATCCTCAGTGGATGCACATTTAGGTTGCTTCCACAGTTTAGCAATTACAAATTGTGCTGCTATTAACATAGGTGCATATATATCATTGTGATATGATGTTTTCAGATCTTTTGGGAAAATGCGCAGAAGGAGAATACCTGGGTTGAATAGGACCTCTAAACCTAGTTTGCTGAGGAATCTCCAAACTGATTTCCACAGTGGTTTCACCAGTCCACATTCCCACCAGCAGTGGAGAAGAGTTTCTATTTCTCCACAACCTCGCCACCATTTGGTATTGGTTGATTTCTTAATTATAGGCATTCTCACAGGGGTGAGATGAAATCTCAATGTTGTTTTAATTTGCATTTCTTGAGTGACTAATGATGTTGAACATTTTCTCATGTATTTATTTGAGATTTGTATTTCATTATCTGATAAGTGTGTATTCATCTCAGCTGCCCTCTTTTGGAGTGGGTCTTTGAACTTGGGGGTGGGCTGATGTTTTTTAATTCTTTATATGTTCTAGATAGAAGACCTTTGTCTGAGGGACAATCAGCTAAAATTTTGTCCCAGTTTGTGAGTTTTCTTTTTACTCTGCTAATGATTTCTTTAGATGTGCAGAAACTTTTCAGTAGGATGAGATCCCAGTTGTTGATTCTTTGAAGTATTTCCCACGCAGTTTGGTTTTTGTTCATGAACTCTCTGCCTACCCCTATGTCTTCCAGGTTTTACCTACTTTCTCTTCCAATAGATTTAGTGTTTCTGTTTTAATATTGAGATCTGTGATCCATTTTGACTTGAGTTTAGTGCATGGTGATAGACTGGGTCGATTTTCAGTCTTTGGCAGGTGGCAAGACAATTTTTCCAGCACCATTTATTCAAGAGGCTATCGTTCTTCCAGTGAGTTTGGCCCCTTTATCAAAGATGAGGTGGCTGAGTGTGTTTTTGGTTGTGTCTGTGTCCTCCAGTCTGTTACACTGATCCTCCAGTCTGTTTTTTGGCCAGTACCATATTGATTTTATTACAGTGGCTTTGTAGTATAATTTCAGGTCAGGGATTGTGATTCCACCTAACTTGTCCTTATTGCCCAGAATTGCTTTTGCTATTCTGGGTCTCTTCTGGTTCCAGATGAATTTAAGGAGTGTTTTCTCTAGCTGTGAGATATGCTAATGGTAGTTGAATGGGAATTGCATTGAATCTGTACAACAGTTTTGGGAGTATGGTCATTTTCACAATGTTTGTTCTTCCTGTCCACGAGCAAGGAATATTTTTCCATTTACTGAAATCCTCTTTGATTTCCTTTCTCAGAATACTATAGTTTTCATTGAATACATCTTTTACTTCTTTTGTGAGATCAATTCTTAAGTATTGAAACTGAAGTGTCTTGGGTGCTATTGTGAAAGATATGGTTCCCTTAATTTCTCTCTCAGTCTGTTTGTTGTTTGTGTATAGGAATGCTATTGATTTTTGAGCATTGACTTTCTATCTAGTTACACTGCTGAATTTGTTGATTAATTCAAGGGTCTTCCTCTGGAGTTTTTGGGGTCTTTCATGTAAAGTATCATGTCATCTGAAAATAGTGATAATTTTACTTCTTCCTTTCCTATCCTTATTCCTTTTACTTCTCTCTCTTGTCTAATTGCTCTGGCTAAGACTTCCAGAATTATGTTTAATAGGAGTCATGACAGTGGACATCCCTGTCTTGTTCCTGATTTTAAAGTAAAAGCTATCAGTTTTTGTCCGTTTAGTATAATGTTGGCTGTTGGCTTGTCATAGATGGCTTTGAACAGGTTGAAGTAAAGACCATCTATTCCTATTTTCTGTAGAGTTTTCATCAAGAATGCATGCTGGACTTTATTGCAAGCTTTTTCTGCATCTATAGAGATGATCATTTGGTTTTTGTCTTTGGTTCCATTGATATGGTGTGTAACATTTATTGACTTGGAAATATTGAGCCATCCCTGCATTCCTGGAATAAACCCGATATGGTCACGGTGTATGACTTTATTGATGATTTGCTGCATTCTATTTGCTAATATTTTATTGAGTATCTTTGCATCTATATTCATTAGGGAGATTGCACTGTAGTTCTCTTTCTTGGTTGGGTCTTTCTCTGGTTTTGGTATCAGTATGATGCTTGTCTCCAGAAATGAGTTAGGAAGAATTGCTTCCTTGTCATTTTCATTGAAGAGTTTGAGGAGTGTTGGTATTAAATCTTCTCTGAATATCCTGTAAAATTCTGGTGTCAATCTATCAGGCCTGGGCTTTTCTTTGTTGGTAGGTTTTTAATCACATTTTCAATCTCATTAATTGATATTGGGTTGTTCAGGATTTTTATATCTTCTTGACTCAAACTTGGTAATTCATATGTATCTAGGAATCTGTCCATTTCTTCTGAGTTTTCTATCCTATGAAAGTAAAGATTTTCAAAATTCATATTAATGATCTTCTGAATTTCTGTGGAATCTGTAGTAATTTCATCCTTTTCATTCCTTATTGATACATTTGAGTTCTTTCTTTATTTGATAAGATTGGCTAGGGATTTATCAATTTTATTTATTCTTTCAAAGAACCAACTCTTGGATTCATTTATTTTTTGGGGGGGTTTCTTCATTTCAATTGCATTAATTTCTGCCCTGATCTTTATAATCTCTCTTGTTTGGGCTTTGGGCTTGACTTGTTCTTCTTTTTCTAAAACTTTGAGGTGCAGCATTAAGCTATTTATTTGTTCTCTTTCTGTTTTCCTTATGTGTGAATTCACTGCTATAAATTTCCCTCTGAGGACTTCTTTCATTGCATCCCATAGATTCTGGTATGTTGTATTTACATTTTCATTTGTTTGTAGGTATTTTTTAATTTCATCTTTAATTTTTTCTGTGACTTATTGGTTGTTCAGGAGGTTGTTGTTTAACTTCCAAGTGTTTATGGAGTTTTTGGAGTTCCTTTTGTCATTAATTTCCAATTACATTGCACTGTGGTCAGATAATATGCAGGGGATAATTTCAATTCTTTTGCATTTTGGAAGGTATGCTCTATGGGCTAGGATGTGGTCTATTTTAGAGAAAGACCCATGTGCAGCTGAGAAAAATGTATATTCTGATGTGTGGTGGAACACTGTATACATCTACTAAGTCCATTTGTTTACAGATTTGGTTCAAATTTGTTTTTTCTTTGCTGACGTTTTGTCTAGTTGACCTATCTCTTTGTGTCAAAGGGGTGTTGAGGTCCCTTATTACAATAGTGTTATTAATTATATGAATTTTAATCTCTGTTAAGATTTGCCTTATATAGTTTGGTGCTCTGATATTCGGTGCATACATGTTTATGATTTTTATCTCATCCTCTTACAGCTTTCCCCTCACTAGTATGTAATGATCTTCTTTATCTCTTTTGATTGTTGTTGGTTTGAAGTTTACATTGTCTGCAAACAGAGTAGCTACACCTGCTTTTTTTCTGGGTTCCTATTACATGGAGGATTGTTTTCCATCCTTTGACTTTCAGTCTATGAATTTCCTTTTGAGTAAAATGTGTTTCCTGTATACAATATATTGTTGGATTTTGTTTTTTAATCCACTCTGCTGGTTTGTTTTTTTTAGCTGGTGAATTGAGGCCAGTTGCATTTATGGTTATAACTGATATGTGTCGACTTATCAATGTCATGTTGTTTACTTGCTGTTGGTTTCCTGCCTTTTTCTACTTGTTTAATTGCTTGCTCTTCTTGAAGGCTCCTTTATATTGTTGTTCTTGAAATTTCAGTCATTTTTTTCTCTGTCTAGAATATCTTTTAGTACTCTTTGCAATGATGATTTGACACTCATGAAGTTCTTAAGTTGTTCTTTGTCATGGAAATATTTTATTTCTCTGTTGAATTTGAAGGCTAGTTTGGCAGGGTACATCAGTCTTGGTTGGAAGTTGTTTTATCTCTGGATCTGTAGTACTTCACTCCAATCTCTTCTCGATTGGGTTGTTTGTTTTGAGAAGTCTGCCGTGATTCTGATGGGGTTTCCTTTATAAGTAATCTGCTTCTTTTCTCTAGCAGATTTTAGTATTCTATTCTTTTGCTGGATATCTGGGATCTTGATTATTATATATCTGGGTGTGGTTTTATTTTGGTTTTGGCTAGTTGGGGTTCTATATGCCTCATTTACCTGTTCATCAGAATCTTTTTCCATGCTTGGGAAGTTTTCTGCTATTATTTGTGCACATATTCTTTGTGTCATTTCTATTGCCTCCTCCTGTTTCATTGCCTCCTATTAGCCTTACAGTATTTCTGTTTGCCTCATCTTGCAGCTGTTGAATTGATTTTTCCTGGATCTTTATTGATTTTAAGAGATCCTTCCTTTCATGATCTTTTGTTGCCATTCTGTCTTCAATATCTGAGATTCTATCTTCAGCTTCAGTCAAGCAGTTTTGCCAGCTTTCAGTGGAAATTTTGATTTCCTGGATATCTCTTTGAATCTGTTTCATGCATTGTAGTTCTGATCTGTATTGCTCATTTAATGTTTCCATCATTTTGCTATGATCTGTATTGCTCATTTAATGTTTCCATTGTTTTACTATGCTCCTCTATTTTTTTATATATGTCTTCTTTAGATGTGCTGAGCAGTGGTTTCATTATTGATGTCATTGCTTTTTTTTACCTGGGTGATTATTTGTGTTCTGATTTCTTCTATGGCCTGTTGGAGTTGTTTCTTTATTTCAGTTGTGATCATTTCAGAGATTTCAGATATGTGACTTGCAATTTCTGCTATGTCAGTGTCTCCTGGACTTGTTCTGAGTGGAGCTGAGTTCTGAGATTGTGTTTTGCTCCTACGTCTTGTCATTTTGAATGTCACATGGAAAGTGCTGAGCCAAAGGCTACCCAGGCAGCTCACCGAATATCTCTAGGGACCTTAGTTTACCTGGATATCAGAAAAATCTCAAGGTGGTAGAGGGCAGTGGACCACTAGGCTCAGCATCCTCAGGTGATTGGGGTGCATGGCTCAGACCACAACTGCTGGGGTGGGGGAATGCTTCAGTACCGGGATCTCCAGATCATCAATGGAAACATGTGTGGGCCTCCACCATGAACTCAGTGGTGGCTAGTCAGCAGCTGCTCTGGGCTCCTCAAGTAGCTGGTCGAGGGAGGGCAGGACTTATCTCCCAACTGAGAGGTCCACAGAGACAGGCCTGCTCCTGTGTTGTTTCCCCATCCTAAAGGAACAGGGCGGGGCCTGATTTGAATTCTAATAACTAGTGAATCTCTTTGTTCACAGAAGATTGAGTAGCTATATGTATCTGCTGAATTCTGTGTTCAGAAAGAATCATTAAGGATACAACTAATATTCAGCTATGATTTCTGGCAAATAGTTGCTGACTACTAAAATATGTTAAAATTTCATTTTTCTCATTATGAAAGAGTATTAGATTTTAAAAAATTCTTTGCTAAGCTCAGTTGCCAGTTTTTGTCTAATATTCAGTGTTTTTTGATTTACATTGAAGTGCTACAATAACTGCATTTAGGAATTCAAAGACATGACATTTTTATTTTAAAAGACAGGTGTCAAATCTCACAATACCCTAAAGAAAAGGAAATCACAAAAAAGAGCTGGAGGGATAACTTAGTTGTAGAACACCTACCTTAGCAGGCTTAAGGTGGTAGATTCTATCCTAGGGCTACAAAAAACAAACCAAACCAAACTGAACCAAACCAAACCAAACCAAACAAGCCAAACATAAGTTGGAGCCAGAAAGTCACACAATTGGAACATGAAAAACTTAAATAATTAAATCATAAATTATTCACTATTTTATGGAATAAATGTTCTTGATATATCAGGGGTGATGGATTTTTTTCCTCAGAGAATGCAAGGAAAACACATGATACTTTTACTCATTGCTTAAAATGTTTACAAGTATAGTAAATTATGTTTAAAAAATAACCGAAGACTGCATGTCTTATCTACAAATCTCATCAATGTCTAAACGTATATTTTTCTTTGTTTGCTTATTGGACTTTTTTCTTGTCTTTCTTTTTTTGTGTGTGCTGGGGACTAAACCCAAGGCCTCCTTCGTACTAAGCCTGTGCTTTACCACTGAGATACACACCCCAGCCATCTCTTACTTTTAATAAAGGGCAGATTTTGGTAGATTTCATATTGAATTAAAACTATGACCATCAATCTGAGCAGAATACCATATTTGATCTTAATAGTAACATGATTTTAAAGGTGAGATTAGCTATTACCATAAAAATGTTATGAAACAAGAAATGGCTTGAATACATTCAATTTTCACTTGGTTATTTAAAAGTAAACCTTTTAATCATAAAAAAATACCATTCTGTTCCTCTTTTGTTTTGTGACTGGTTGAGTTATTTATTAAACTCCAGTTGTTTTCAACAACTACTCCACACAATTTGTGAAATGTGTGGCATGAGTGACTCATTATCCTACATCATTAACACTGAGACACTTAGCACAATACGTTCATGAAGTGGAGATGACACTGGAGTGGATCTCAGGAAGTGAGTCTAATCAATGATCACTGAATTCCCAATGGTGATGATGCCACTAGCTCCACATCTTCATAGCCTTTTCCAAAAAAAGCGCATATTCCAAGAAGAAAAGAATCATATCTATGTATCATAAGTAAATCACATCTATTATAACTATACAGAGGAGGCCAGATGACCTACTGCTCTATGACATGGGATCTTTCTTCTAGCATTTAAGGGCCTAATAATACTTGGCATAGTTCTAGGGCCCAGAATTGTGTTAAAAAATACTCTGAGAATTAGAAAATGATTTTCTTTATTATACTACTCAGATAATGTGTGTGTGCAGCTCACACTCTAGGAAATGAAATCAATGGACAGACTGATACCAGTGCTCTTAATAGTAATGTTAGCTCTGACTGCTAGGTGTGTGTCACACAGACTGGCATCTGCAACTGTAGTTATCCATAAGAGAGAAAGATATTGCTCATATATCTTTTAAAGATGCATTGGAATGTCATAGCAACAATTTCAACTGGCACAACAAACTTCTTCGAAATAAGTAGTTATCAGGGAAGGCAATTTATTTCTAGCTTCAGTTGTTTTCTATATATTTTTAGTAGGGTTACATTAGCACATTGTAAAAGTGCTCTAGACAGAAAGAAGACAGCTGGGATTCTTAAAGAACTTTTTTCATTTTTAAATGTTTCTTTTTGTTTTACATTCAGCACTTCTGGAATCCATACAAAGTAATTTTGAAGGGATAACTGGGATGCACTCATTTTGGAAGGTAAGATATGGGAAACATGAATACTTCTAGGTTGTGTTCTATGGTTATAATGAAACATAGAACTCTTTAATCCAATTATCAGCATAGAAATTTTGACTCTCATTGTTAAACTGGCTTCTCTAATTTTTATCTCGCAATGAGAAAAATTTTCATGAAGTTGTTGCTACTGTAGTTAAAATACCATGTCTATTGCCATCTAGACAAAATGTCTAATTGTGTCCTATTCTTCCACCCTTACATTTTGTTGCCTAAATTAGATACAGAGTAAAATGAGGAGCTAGACTGTCTACTGTCTGTGATCAATATCTCCTTGAGCAACCATTTTGTTTTTATTGGTATAGATCAATTTATGTTTTCAGCTTGAGAGACTGAAGATTAGCTATCAGGATGGAAAATAGGATAATTTTAGTGGGATAGTTACTGGTCCAGGGCAACCATTATTTTAATGAGAAGAAATCTTTGACTTTAATATGGGGAAAAAAGCTTCAAGTAGAATATCAAACTTTGATCTTCTTCTGATCATGTATACGTGTGTCGTGTGTGTGTGTGTGTGTGTGTGTGCACATGTGTGCATGTGAGCGTGCACATGTGCAGTGTTAAGGGTGTAAACTGAGTGAACTATCAAAAACTAGCTTAGCTTAAAGTTGTTATTCAAAAAAAGATCAACATTGAAAAATAGTCATTGATTGTGGTATGGCCAAAAGCACAAGTCATAGCCTTTGTTTATGTACTTAGCCTTTGAGTATCTATTAACTCAACCAACTTCTACATGTGTTAGATGTTTGTAGTAGGAAGAAGAATATGCAGTATCTCCACTGAGGCTCTTCTAATGAAAAAACAAGAGTTTGGAACCTTGGATTAGGTAGTCTGTGTTACAGTGATGCCATCATGGCAGCATGTACAACATGCTTTCAGAGTGCAGTGACACAGACTGGAGATTCATATAGATCATTCTAAAAGAGATGATTGAAGTTATCTTAAGCTCAGGAGGAATAACAGATATAAAAAATTCATGCCAACTTTAGGGCCATACAAGTCAAATGAAAAAGCTATGAGGGTTGAGTGATGAAAAATATAGTAAAAAACATGACTAAAGAATGACCAGAGATGGACCGTGCAGTGCCTAGTTCCACCCACTGAAGATCAGTATTATAAATTCCAGAATGGTGGATGAAAGAATTTATCCAGCTATGGCAAGATTTGCACTTTAGAAAGGTCCTGCTAGCCCAAAAATGGAAATGGGATTGAATTAGTGTAGGACTGGAGTTCAGGGCCAGTCAGGAAATTCCTTTAATAATCTTTTTTTGGGGCACTGGAAATTGAACTCAGGGCCTTGTGCATGCTAGACAAGCACTCGAGCACTGAGCTACATCTTTAGGCCTCTCCTTTAATAATCTAAACAAGGACTGAGTCATAGTGGTGGTGAGGATATCAGTGAGTTGGGAGAAAAGTTACAGAACTGATAGCAGTTGTGGATTAAAATCGACAAAAAAAGTCAAGTACAGAGGAAAATTCCTAAAATTGGGAATACAGGCAATTTAGGATGTGGTTGTGAAATGCAGAACTCTGCTAGAGTGGGGCCTTTTAGGATTCTGTGAAATTATACCAAGAAAATCAAATTAGAAATGAAAGTCTTACTGTATTTTTGGTGTCTGATGGTTTGATGAGGGGAACAGTTAATGATTAAAAGTATTTTTTTAAAATATTTTGACCAATTTTGCATGCTTGTATCTGGTAATCTGAATTTGCAGTATAATATCCATTGGTGAATTCCTACAGTCCTGCCTAGTGACACTATGCATTGTCTCTAATGTTGTTTTAAATTATTATTTTCTTATTCCCTTTAATGGTTTGATCAATTTTCTATTCTTACGTCTGGTAATCCAAGCAACTTCATTGAAGATAACAATATATAATATAACAAGCAATGTTAATCTCTATCATTTGGCTTGAAACTCTGTATCATTTTTAATGTCCTTGCTTTGTGTTGTTTGTATTTTGTTATTGTTCTTTTTTTGTGCTATATTCTTTAAAATAAAAAAATCTAATAACTATAAAAAATAAAAGTTTTATAAAATGAAAAGATAGATTTAAAAGGATAATGATAAAAATCCAAAAAATGCATTTAATAGAATATTTAAAGACAAGTCCTAGATCACATATACATATATGCATTATCTTCCCTGTCTATGTTCTCTCTTTCTTTCTCTTTCTTCTTTCTTTCTTTCTTTCTTTCTTTCTTTCTTTCTTTCTTTCTTTCTTTCTTTCTTTCTTTCTTTCTTTCTCAAGGGACAGAAATTTGAAGGACATAGAAATGTGATGAGAAAGGACACACATGGAAAGTGGGCAGCTACCTGCTAATGGGGGGAGAACGGTGGTTAGGTTTCTAATCAAAGTGCTGTTGAATATTTATTTATAGCATTAGATAACTCGATGTTTCTGGGTCTATTTGACATTTAAATTAGCATTATCCTGTTACTCTCTGTCAATCCTGCTAGCTCTACTATTATATGAATACATGAGAGGTAGTTGGCTGGAATATAATCATATTGGAGTAGTCATTTGCCTGCTGAAATGCTTGGAGAGTACGAATAAAGTAAAAAGAGGATAAAGATAGTAGGAACAACTGATAGTCTTTGCAATGTGAGTCTTTTAAGATATTTGGAGAGGGCCAGATCTTCTTACATTTCATTGGAACTGCTGAGTACACATCAGTTGTACTATTCTTGGTTAAAGATTTTTACAATCCTTTTTTTAAGGGTATAAGAATGACAAGTATGACTTTTAAGTCAAAATAACCAGTAACATATAAATAAAGTCATGAAGGGAAGAATGTATTGATAACAAACAGAAAAATCCTCTTGTCACCAAGATTATCTATTATAATATTTTACAATTGTTGTACAGATTCTTGCATAATTTGGAATTTAGAGCCCATTAGCTCTGTTTGATGGTTTGGCTTTCAGACCCCTTAAACCCTACATCTTACAACAGAAAAGGATTCACCTTTGCAGTCCATACATACTCACCTAGGTCTTTTCCCAAACAAAATGTTAGTAAGGAAACATTAGTCCCTTTCAATTAAGATGTTTATTTAACTTCTAGATAATATCCATGCAGTCATGAATGGAAATAGATTTGGACACACTGGTTCCTATGAATGCCAGTTTTGCTTGTTCCTGCTTAATTTTCCTGATGAATCATACATGTGCATGTTGAATGAATATTTCCTGCTCTTTGCATTATCCTCTGGGTTTTACTGTTGTTAATTTTAATACCTGTGCCTTAACTAAAGAGTGAGAGAATTAAAAGATGCTACACTTTCCCCTATTTAATGCCTCTGAGCTTTTGGTATTAAATTTTATTGGCAAAGAAATTATTTTTTTTAAGGCGGATTGTTGAGGAGGCTTTGACATGGGTTGTGTCTAATGTTTTGTATCTGTATTTTGACAAAGGAAGTTCTGTGAGCTCATCATTTTATGTCCCTCTTGCACTTTTATAGCCTCTGATCCAAATCGAACTGAAAGCTCTTCAGAAGATATTTGTCTTGATTCTCAAAGATGCTGCTTAAGTCCAAAAACTACCCTTAAATTACAAAGAGTTACAACAAGGAAGCTAAGTAAAGGACTAAGGAAATAAATAAGAAACATGCAAAAAGACCCTCAAAACCTTCTGCAATTAGACTGTGGACTTCCTAGGCAGTTGAATTGTTATTAACCATTTGTCTTTTTCATTTTATTGGAAAACTTTATGATACACCGAGATGACCAGTCCCATTTTACTTGAGCTAGTGCAGAAACTTTATTCTGGAAGATCATTTTCTTTTGATTGCCATCTACTTCCCATGATTTTCTCAGCCTATTCGTTGTTCTAATACTAATGCAGAATGTGCAATCTTGCTCAGGGTCAGCTTGTATTATAGATATTGTAATGACACAATTTTCTTTAATCCATAAAAAGACTAAACCAATGTCAGAAAGATATAACCTATAATATAAGAAAAATGCATTCATTCCCAAAGCTATTGAAAGGCACAGATAGGTCTACAGGTGATTCATAGTACTCTTAAAAGTTGACAGAAAAAGTGATAGCAACCTCAGCTCTATTCTTCCTGGCTCTGATCTCAAATGGATTTACCTCATTTCAGCTAATTGAATGAGAATAACAAAGCTGTGAGTGAGGCAAAGAGCAAAAAGTCTTATCAGTTGTTCTAACTGTTCTAAACAAGGAAATGCAATTTCCTGATTGCTGAGAAGGAGGCTGTGTAAATCTTGGAGACGTGTTGCATATCCCTGCTAATGAAATGTGTTTTAGTAATCTAACTCTCCTGTTACCCTGATCTTGGCCACAATGCAATGTTTCTATGTTTCAGAAAGCTGTATTTGTTAAGGAAGTCAGGCAGTTTTCAGAAAGTTAAACTTTGCTCAGGAGTGCATGTTTTCCCTGTTGGAAATATCTGAGATAAAAGGTTGCTCTGAGAGTGCTATCTTAATGTAGGGGGAAGATTTTGAGAAGGTAAGAAAGCTACTTTCAATTGACCACTGAGTTAAAGACAAAATGGATAAGAACTCCAAAGTTAACATCACTATTCAAGGGCTGAGTCATAATAGCAGCAGAAGATGAAGGACATGCTTACCTGACATGACGTGAGGGCAGGCTTCTCATTTTTTTTCAGTTACGTTATAATTAGAAACAACACATTTCTATACTCATTTTTTCTCAAAATTGTGTAAATCAGTTGAGAATATTATTTATTTTGTGAAGGTTAAAAGAGATTATAAACACAAGGCTCCCTCACAGTAGTTACTGAACAAATGCTAGTTAATGTTACCGAGCATAGCGGTCAGTCTATGTTGTAAGGTACCAATGTTGCAGAGTTGGGCTCCTACAGCTTAATGTCTATAGCTTCATAATCACCTATAACCAGGAATACTAAGCTATTTGAAATGAAAAGTGATCATTTTCCTTACAGTTCTAAAAGAAATATGTGAGTGATTCTTTTGAAAAACTAAGAGAATGTGATTGCTGACCCTGACAGGGTGCACCGAGATTCTCACAGTTGTAGTAATCTGCATCCTTGGAACAGTGCACACAAGCTTTGTGATGTTGTCAGTTATTTGGTCTGGACTTGTTATTCTGGAAAACTGCTTGCCTTGTTTCAGACAGACCACAACATGTATGTAATGCACACATAAAAAGGAAAATAACTTTTCTAAGTGCCAGAATGTTCCATAGTAAAATGCATTCACCTCATTTTATTTACCCAGTTCTTCGGTGTTGGATACTGAGTTTGTCTCTGGTTTGCTATGATTAGTCAGCCTTCCACTGCTGGAACAAAGCCTATGACAATCACCTGGACAACGTGAAAGGTTTACTTTGGCTCATAGTTTTGGAGGTTTCAGTCCGTAACTGGTTTGCCACTTGGTTTGTGGGCCTGCAACAAGGTTGTATATCATGAGCAGAGGGTGCCCCTGGGGCCTCTTTAATATGCAAGATCATAACACTTTGCAATCACCATATCCCTGAAGCCAAAACACTAGTGCAAATCCCCTCATGGAACCGTGAGCACTGCATCCACACGAATGCAGCGCTGGAACAGAGGCTGTTGGTACAGTGCCCCTGTGTTCTAGCAATTGCTCTTCTACAGTTTTACCAGTTTCTTAACAGAAATATATAAAGGTTCCCATGAAAAATCTCTCCCTTCCATCTTGAATAATTAATTGGACGAAGAAATAGTGTTTAATTTTAGAACAGTGTTTCAAGAAAAGGGGCAGGGTCCTGAACATGTTAATACAAGCTTTCTGTGATCTCTGGCCATTGATACAGATGGTGCTAAATGTCCTCAGAATACAAAAGCACCGGGGCTGACACTGAGCTTGAGACACAGCATGAAAACAAATACTTTTTCCTTAATTTGTCTTCAGAAAATAAAAACTTCAATGTGAGACCACTATGTACATAACAGCAATACGTCTTATGGAGAAATTATAAAATAACTGACCCAAATGAAAGGTGATATCTTTGCAACATTATAAGCAGTTCCAGAAATGGTGGTGTTTTTAATAGAAACTGCTTTATTATAAATTCAGTAAGTAATTTGGGGGAAAACTCATGTCCTTTTGCCTATTTATTTCAAATATTATTAACGATGTTTTACTTTGTATGCAGGTATAATTATACTGTTATCTGAGTAATTGTTTTAAAGTTTTTGAGTTATTTATGTTACATATTTGGAATCCATAATGTCCTAAGGGACTTATAAATGTGTCAAGCTAGAGGACATGACTTAAGTGAAAATATATAACGCTTCCAGCTGCTATTGAGCTTTTCTACTTGCTTTGATTTCATGTCGCATTATTTCTGGTCTTTATTTCCTTGATAACTTGTTGCTAACTCCCACAATCTAAAGTTGCTGTCTTCAAAACCAGGTCATTTTATTGCCAAATATAACAGTCTTTCTTCAGTCTTTATATTTCTAAAATCTTTCAGAATTTGATTTTCTTTATACTACCTTTCATTTTGAAATTCTTTTCATTCAAATTTTTGATCTTTTACTATTATGGCTTTCTCTTCATCATGTCTCCATTTGCTTTGCTTGTTTCACTTCTGTATTTCTGCTGTGTCCTACTTTTCTTTTTGCCTCGCATTACACACTTTCATAGCATAATATCTGTGTCTTTACCTTTGTGGAGTCCCAGGTTTTGGCCCTGCTGGATAACTGCCTAACTACAGGGTGCATGTAGAAGTAACTGGAATTATTTCCATTGTTGTTGCATGTGTGAGAGTTTTAGGTGTGGAAAATATTGGAAAGGACCTATATATTCAATGACAGATGAGTGATGAAGAAAATGTGCTGTCTATACACAATGGACTTCCAATTGTCCAGAAAGAAGCATAAACTCGGCCACTTGTAGGAAAATGAATACACTCTGAGACCATAATGCTAAGTGAAATAAATCAGACAAGTTTAAACATCACATGACTTCTCTTATATGAGAAACCCAAAACATAAATTGTACAGCAAAATAAAAGGTAATAGGAAATAGATGTTTTGCAAAAGGGAAGGGGGCCAAGAGATGGACATAGGGTGCTACAGCTTATAGCTAGATGTCCCTCAGTCTCCTGCAGTCACAGGTGGGGCTTCCCAGAGGCAGCTGGATCCAGGGTATAATGCTGGAATTAAGGAATTAAGGGTGTGGGTGCCACCTTCCCCAAGTGTAAAATAACATATGAGGATAAAATACAAGGGACAGTAAGAAGCTTGTAAATTCTCAGTTGCTGCTTCTTGGTTACTTTGCTGCTTTGGTGCCTTCTGCCCACCAAGAACTGTTTCTCTTCTGTGGTGCTCCTCTGCCGTGCTGCCCTGCCTTTGGGCAGAGACATCTACAAACTCTGAGCTAAATCTTTCTTCCCTGAACTTTATCTGTTGAGTATTTTGTGTCAGCAACAAGTGAGTAGGCCAGAGGGGGAGGGGCAGGAGAGAGAGGGGACTAAAACAGAATGGTGTGCTGTGCACACATACCGCCTCTGCATAATGAATGTAATCATCACGTTCTAGAAATATAAATAATAATAAAATAAAATTTTTATAAATTTGTAATTGACAGAAAAGGTTCAAATCAGTTATAATACTTAAAAGAACCCTGTGTATTTCAAATTTGAACCAATCAACTGCATTCCACAGTAGTCTCAGGACATCCTCAAGTCTAGATTGATTTCTGAGCATTATACTTTGATGATAACACTGCTACACTGGATACTTCCAGAAGTGAAGATCAGAATGGTGACAGGCCTGGAAGCTATTTGATGAAGGGAGTGATCAATGAAGGTAGAGATATTTATATCAGGAACAGACCACCATGGGTGTTTTTCATCACCCACTTCCACATTCCCATACACAACAAGGACACGGAAAAGAAGGAAGACATCTTACATTGATCTGAGTGATAGTACTGACGCCAGTGGGTAGAATTCTTGAAAGGGAAAATTTATATAGAAAAGTACTAAATAATTTATCTTCTTTAATCCACTCTAAAGCATAATGCTTTGTGGAAAAGAGAAATGTTGCCTGTCACTAAAATTAGAGAGGAAGAAACATCTTCTGTAGATGTTGTATCGAACATTCCTTCCAGCCACACAAAGTTCCTATTTCCCTGTTTCTTTCAGTTGCATTGCCATTTTATTAATAACTACTTTAACACAAGACAAAAAACAAAACGCTATACTCTTCCACATGCTTGAGGGGCTCATTGGACTCAGCACTTTTGTTGCCTGCTGTGGTTTCAATGTGGTTTTGAGTTTGTACCACATGATTTCATGCTCCAAGAGCTTGGTCCTCAGTGTGGTGTTGTCAGAAGTAGATGTGAAACCTTTAAGAGGTGGCACCTAGTAAAAGGTCGTTAGGTCAACCGGGGGCATATTAGCCCCAGTTCCTCTCCAACTGCCAGCCTGAGAATGTGATCGCTCACTCCCACATGGACCCTGCAGTGACGTCATCCACCCTTAGTCCCTCCCCAGACGCTGAGTCGGAGAAGCCACACAATCCAACTTTCAGACTACAACAGTAAGCCAAATAACTTTTTCTACATTATAAAGGTAATCAACTTCAAACATTTTATTATAGTAGCAAAACTCAGATAAATATGTTGCCTCTAATCTCAAGACTTGCTGCTGCCTGCAACAGCCCAGTTTGAAATCATGAACTTGCGGCCTCTTTTCACTTTGGGAGTAAAGTAACAGTAACGATAGCGACAAGAAAAACGAATAGGTCTCCACAGTATGAAGTGGCAACTACCTTCAGGCAAAAATATTCTAAATCGTCTCATACTTTTCCATGAGGAACTTTGAGTCAGGAAATGTAGCACAAGAAGTAATTCAGTTATCTTAGTCCCTGACTCAAAATCTGATGAAGCACAATTTCGATTGAGGCAAAAACCATACCATATCTGTATAAGGTAAAGATGGTATTTTGTTCTAAAGGAATTATAGTAGATCTTTATTATTCTTGGATTCTATATTTGTGTGTTGCTTTACTCACAATTTGGGGGTTACGAAATGTACTTGTAACCCCCAACTTAATGCAAAGTGGTAAAAATTTGAGTTGCCTGACGCAAGCACTCCCAAGCTGAGGCCAAACAAGGTAACATTACCTTATTACTGCAGCTTTTCTACTGTAAACAAATGTTTTCCAGGTGATCTATCTGGTAACGCAGTCATCACAGTTTGTGGATGGCTTTACTGTTTCAAATGATCCTCCCATAGTGCCGGCCTACTGAGGTCCTAAGATGAAGAAGGCTGTGATGTGCTCCCCACAGAAAACACCTGTGCTTGGTAAGCTGGGAGCAGGATGGGTCATAGTGCTGTTGACTGTGAGTTCAATACTAATAAATCAAATATAGGTGTAGGTATAGATATAGATGTAGATGATATAGCTATGGATATAGCTATGGATATATCTGAAATAAGCTTATGCACTGACGAGTTGACAACACTATTGTGACCTGGGCTAGAAGGAGTGTAATCCTGAATTTCCAGGAATACTGGTACAATATTTGCTTATTCAGTGTTAGTGGTAACTTCATAGGACATAACTACTAGAAATAAAGAAGACTGCAAGCTCACTGAGAACCTGTATAAAATTTGTCATATGTAGGACCTGAGACAATCAGCCCTTATTTCTTTATCAAAAATATAATTTGGAGCAAAGAAGTAGAAAAATTTAGGCACATCTAGTTTGCTTTCCAGAAGTAATGCTGAGATGTATTTTAGCAAATTAATGGTACAAGCTATGGGTAACCAGTCAAACATTAATAACTGCATTGGAATTAGTGAAAGAAAAATGAGGAAAGGGAGGAGGAAGACAAAAAGGAATAATATATAGGTAAGAAAATGGTAAGTCCACTAAACTAATGGGAAAAAGAAAAATCTAGATTGTCAAACTATCATGCTTAGTAAAAGAGTTTATAGTAGCTATACTATTTAAAGCTGTGTTTCACTTAATTTCAAAGTCATGAAAGATCAGATTATAGTTATAGCAACTGCATCTAGAGAAAGCAATGTGTTTTAAGCAGTGTGTTTTCAAATGGCCCTTCCAACATTTTCCTTACCTCTCAGTGCTGTAGTTTAGATTTCTCTTTCCCTGTCTAATGCATATTGACTCTGCCATCAATTTTCTTGAGAAACAGAAACTAAGTGCTGAAGGAGAGAGGGCAGAGATGAGTCTGCAGGGTCAGGTGTGCAGGAGTCTGCACTGTATCTGGATTTTGGAGGGAGAGGAACAGGCGGGGATAAAAGCTCCAGGAAGCACTTGGGGGAGAATAAAGAGGGAAGTGTGGAGAAGTGAACTTGGGAGACTACTGTGACAACAGCTCTTTGGCATATGAAGTTGATCTTTTTTGTGCATTATTTTCCAAACATTTCTACCTATAAGGGACAAGAATCTGCAGGCCCATGGATTAGTAGAAAAGTCAGCCACGGATCTAGAAGAAAATGAGGTAATTTTATTCTCAGTGGTATTTTGGTATGGAAGAGAATGAGATAGTTTTGTATTTGGTTGTATTTGATTATCATGTGCTGAAAGTCCTGGCTTCAGCTGCTTGTTCGTCTCTCTCCCACTCCTCCCACCACTGACCCTCCCTCTGAGGCCCACTTTTATCCTATTATAGGATTTTGACAATGAGACCATAGGAGTATAAAAGTGGTTCTATCAGGGTCGTCTCCTTTCTTAGCTGCAGCACTGTTCCCTTGAACTTAAATGATTTCTATTAACTTATATATGTGATGCCTGTACTATCTCAAATAAAGGGCCTTTATGATTGTTCAGGTGTGTGAGGCTCTTACTTAAGGAAAGAAGCATTGCATAATAACTTTTTCATTAATAATTAGTTTTCATACAATAAAAGGAATGTAGAATAGAATATTTTACATTCAGCAGACTTGGATTCTCATGTAATGAGAACAGTTAATAAGGAAAAATGGCCTTACATATTTGCATTTACAGAAGATATAAAACAGATGAAAAATATTTTCTCAGTTTTAGGCTGTTACACATGCATGCTTTTGAGAAGGAATCTCTGCCCTGCAGTAGTAGGCTTGCACAAGATGCAAAGGATAGTAAGAACTGGAAACATCTGCAGTCAAAGAAGACCTAGAGTTTCCAGTGTTCATTGGGGATTTCAAATAGTCCTGGAAATTCTGTAGTAGGGGACAGGATCTTTAACTACTTTAACCTTTTTACTTTCATTTGACATGTGTTGTCTCTAGATGTCTTTCTTAAGTTTACTTTCTTTCTTCAGCTGTTGTTTGCCTGGACTTCGATAAGAATGACTCACTCAGCTGCTCAGGTGATGCATTTGTTGATCTCTAAGCCTTACTCCCATCCAGCTTGGAGACTGCTGTGTTTGTCAGAGTTTGACTCTGGAATAGTTACAAGCTTTTCATAGCTAGTTCACAATTGGTTGAGATTGCAGATGAGACTCGCAGATGTAATACAAAACCTTTTGTTATGCAGGTCAAAGAAGAGTGGGATAGGGCATCCATCATGTTTGATTTTGAAATGATGTTTAATTAGTGTAAACATTCATGGACATGAGTGTCTGGAACTAAGTATTGTGATCTCCATTATGTCCTGAAAGATGAGTAAAAGATACCTGCTTTATATGGTTCATTTATCTTTGAATTTTTCATGAGCAAACTAATTTTTTTGAAGCATCATCAATATGTAAAGTTGAAGGAATTATTTGAACATGTATGTCTGTTTTCCATTTCTGTCATTTAGGAGACAAAGTCACTATATCTTATTTCCCTGAAGTAATCAACAATATATCAGTTAACTGCGACTAATATCACAATGCATGTCAAGAACTTTCTGTCACTTTCTTTTCCAGAATTCCTAGCTGAACTCCTTCCACATAGTGCAATCATTTTCCTCAGTGGCTAATGCTCTGGGTTTTCTCTCAATCTGAACTTTTGTCTTTATGGCCAAAAGCTGTTTTCCATGTGAATCTGTGCGAGTGGTGACTTTTTCCCAAACTTGTTGCCTTGTCCTTAGGAAAGAGCTGTTTGATGGCACCCTAAGTAGATCTTCCTTTAGAAGCAGCCACTTACAAATTTCCACGATGTCCCATAGACCTAAGATAATCCTTGTATTAGTGGAAAATTTTCATACTGTGAACCCAGATAACATTATAACTTAGTCCTCTTGACTGTGCCAGAAATACACTGGATGAAGGTAATAAATATCATCTATTTGCTGATGGAGATCTGTTATACATCTGATGACGTTATCCCTGCTTATCTGTATAATAATCAGGGTAATGAAAATAAAATTCAATGATGACAGTGATATTAATGATCTGCCACTCACCTAGCATACGCTATGCACCAGATTCTAGGCTACATTTTAAGAACATCATTTACTTTAAACTCTATAGTAGCCATACCAGGTGCTTTTGATCTCCCTTTTCTATACAGAAACTTCAGTTAGGCTATGTAAGATGCCAATGTCAAATGCCACAGTGCCAGAGCTAGGCTTCTACCTCAGATGGAATGGCTCTCAAGGCCTGTTTCTATGTGGAGCATCAGAAAGTAAAATGCCATTGAGCCACCCTGATGCAGTCATGGGACAGTGGGTGTGAAACAAAGCCAAGTGGCAGGCCTTCTAGTCAAATTGACCTCTGTCTCTCTGCTGTGAGGTCCATAAAAGCCTGTGATGTAGGTCCTGTTAAAATTTAATCTGGTTTATTGGTTCTGGAACAGTACCAGAAGCTCTGCATTCATTCATTCATTCCTTCTTTCCTTCCTTCAGTCCTATAAGTTCAGGCTTATAGCACTGTAATGTTTGCATCCCTTGTGTAAAATTGATAAGTGTATGTATAACATCATAACTCCTTTTTCATCTGTTTTCCCTCCCTTCCACCCCACTCCCTCCATCTCTTGGTCCTCTTTTCATTGCAGGAAGTTCTATGCCTCTACTCCCCATTGTCTTTTGTTTTGCTCTTTCTTTATTATTTGCATTTATTGTGTAAAAACACAGTGTGATTTTTATGCTTTTGTGTCTAACTTGTTTCACTTAACATTACGCATTTTTAAGAAGCTCCCAAATGTGACCAATGTGCTGGGCTAGAGAACACAGTTTGAAAGCAAAGAACTTTTAAGCACATTGTCCTTACCAAGCAGAAGTTATCCGTATACTGGGTATGATGCACTCTCATGTTCAGTGTGAACTGGACTGAGGCTGGAGAAATACGCTGCTTGAAGGTCAAGATAACCTATGATGTGCATTTTTTAGTCATGAAAATCCTTTGGCGCTATGATTAGTTATTTATTCAAATCCAGCCAATTTATTATTAGCAGCTGAGCTTGAGGTAGAAATCGTATCCCTAGTTCCAAGTGAAATGATTTTTTGTCCCTTTGCTGCCTTACTTATAAAGTTGTGGTGTTTGTTGTTGCTGTTTTGTTTCAGTTTTTCTAATTGATTTAAACTAGATATGTCTTTCTTTTTCTGCTGAAGGTACTATGTGTATCAGTGTATTAGTGAGAAATATTGATTGACTGAGTATCCTGTTACTTTGGCTCTGGTAGAACAAGGATTTCTGTTGTAAGGCAAAAATGTCTCTTTAAGTCTACTTGTAGTCTTTGAATACTCAAGCCAACACCAGTGTGATATGTATTCTTTTTCATGTGCAGTATTAATTGCAGAATCACTCTGCACCATTCTAAGGCATCTATTTTTTCAGAAGACTTCTTAGTATAGGTGAACAGGAAGTCAGTGTTTCCCGTTTGTATAAGTATTCTGGGAAACACTCATAAAATTAGAAACTTCACTAAAAGCACCCTTTCTCTCATTATGTAAAATAGTGTTACATTTGCCCCACTCCATAACTGTACTTTATTTTCTGCAGCTGGCTTCAGGAATTCTTTCTAATGCAGACAGATAGCAATCAGATTACCTAATACGAAAACAATCCTACCTACCCTATCATGGTTTCTAGTTTTTTAAAAAATGATGCAATGACTTGAATAAAACAAATATTAAGAAGTTTTCCTATAAATGTGAAGTATAAGATTTCACCATCCCCCCCCTCCAACTTCCCGCCCAGGACTTTCCTGTGTGGTGTGATTTATCAATGCTATCTTTGGGAAGCAGGCAAGTGGTACACAAAGGGGTTGTTGAAAAGTGCTATTTTTGATTTGCTAAATTCTATAGGAATATAGCCTCAAGGAAATCTATTAAAGAAAAACACTGCAGCTATTCCATTTCTCACTTCTGCCAGGGTTGTGGATAACAAGGCCCATAAGGGACACAAGCTGGATGTATGAGTTTGGATGAAATGTTTAGCCAGTGGCTGAGTTTCCTTCTTTGCTTCCCTGGGTAGGTGAATACGATTGATACATAGTCCTCACTTCCATTCCCCTTTTCCTTTGCACCCGTCAAGTTGTGAGCCTCTATTCTGCATAGGTATCAAACTGCCCACCTAGATGCGGTACATACCAACACATTTTCTGTGGGTTTCTCAGGAGGCACAGTGAATGTCTCAGCTGCACTGGAGGAGCAGCTTGTAACCAGCAGCCGAGGAGCAAAGTTGTATTGCAACTGCCATTGTTCGTGTGGCACCATTGGAAGAATTGTTTTGGCTAATGAAAGAGAACACATACAAGAGATTAAATCAAAAATCAAGTATAACATAGCTAACAGCTTTACTGTTCTATGAGAAATAATAAGTTATGTCCAGCTTTAACAAATCAGAATTCAAGATTCAAGGCTGTGGAGATAATGACCTACTAAACAGTGTATGTTTTTAGGCAAGCATTATGCAGGTGATAGAAATTCTTAGATTTTTTACTTCTCTTTCAGAATGGTTATACTCTCAAAAAAAAAAAAAAAGAAACTCACAGTCATTTAGAATTAGCTATGCTATTCCATATCTTGAATGAAAAATCTACTTGAATTAAGTAAATGCTCAGGTCTTAAGATATTACAAGTAAAAATCAAAACTAGATCCTATTTCAAATCAAAGCACAAGTTCTCACTACTTCTGATGTGGTTCATGTAATTTTAAGTTTGGTGAGAAACTTGGATAATGATTTCTAATGTATTCTTATCACTATAGAATGAGAAGATCATAAGATTAAATAATAAAAATCATGAGTTATCTTAGTAGATTTCTTTGAACAAATTGTTGACCTACTCTAAATTATACCAGAGGAGACTTTGTATTTACTTTTTCCAGCGTGACTCCACTAAAAAGTAGCTCCTGAATACATGCAATTAATTCTGTGAAAACCATGAATGTGGATTAGTTCAGGCATTTAAATATTAATATAAACTCTTTTGTATCATTTATTATTGACCAAGCCAAAAACAGGCCTTACCTGCAACACTACAAAAACATTAAAAAGGAGAAAAATAGTCATACACATCACTACTATTTTAGTTCCAAACAGTTTGATCTATTTTCTATCTTATCTTCCAACTACTGATGTATTTTAAATGGTTGTATTTATTATATTGAATTTATACTCTGACATTTTTCCACTTAACGTCATGTAATTATCATTGTTCCTTAGTGGCTTATGGGATTCAAAATTTCTATTTAAGTTTTGCACAGCATTTGATGTGCTTAATAATGCTTTATTTACTTAATCTTTTATTATTGGGCTATTGATTTGGCTTTAGTATAGTAATACTGGTGAGGCTACATTCCCCTCGTATGATTTAAAATGTTTGAGTTTTAGTTTTATAAGCACACTTTTGTAAAATAGCACTTACTCTTTTAAAGCAATTTAAGCAGCTCCAGAAAGTTCATGAAAATTATAAGAAATAATCAAACAAGTAAAAATTATCCAAACTATACATGTGCATTCATAAATGAATATTATTTATGAGACCACAAGGTCAGAGATCATCTTTGTCTATGTACATAACACAAATAGAAAGATAGGTAGATATATAAAGATATTTTAATTTTTATGATACAATTTGCTTATATTTCAATAATTTTAGCTAATTTGTGATAAAATCATTGCATTTAAATTTTATTGATTTCAATGTTAAAAACATGAGGGAAAATGAAGGAACTACTAAATTTCAAGTAGGTATTTAACAAATCATTGTCTTTTTTTTATTTTTCTGTTCCATTTTCTTTCTTTATTCCACTCTTCTTTATGGTAGTAGGGGTTGAACTTAGAGACTTCCCACTTAATTACAATCCCAGCATTTTATAAATATTTAATTTTGATCCTGTGTAATCTCCTAAATTTCCCAGGAAGAGCTCAACCTTAAGATCCTCCTGCATCAGCCTCTGAGATTGTTGTGTTTACAGGTGTGTGCTACCTCACCTGGCCAAAGTTTATGTTTCTCAGAAATCCAAAAACAGAGTATAAAACATTGATAATCTGCACTTATTTTTTCTTTTTATAATTGGTCTTTAGAGAATTTTGATTGAGTTCCTGCTATGTGGATATAAATATTAGAAGGCAAAAAATCTTCCCATTTCCTTTTTTCAACTTTTCACTATTTCAGTTGCATTATAATTTGTACATAATCAGTGTGTATATTTGGTTGTGTTAAATGCAATTCATGTAGTGTTTATTTCTATTAGCTCCATGTTTAAAATATTCAAATCTCACCACTCTTTTACTTCTTCTTTGAATTCCTAAATCACAGATTGGGTTGTTTTTAAATAGTCATTCTGGCAAGGGTTCAAGGTTACATGTGTTAGAGTTATAACTACTTGAATTTTGTCTGTTGCTATCCTACTGGAACAACCTGCAGAGGGGGTCTGACAATGTTAGATAATGAGGCAGTTCCCTTGTGGGTCATCGATGGTTACTCTGCAGCAATGTAAAGTTTGTCTCTATAGTTACCCTTTATCAGTTCTTTGTATTTCATTGTATAGGCCTAGACACCACATATCTACCTACATATATGCAAACTAGATACATTCCAGATTATTTATCATCTACTTTCAATAGGAAAGTGTTAAACAGTGCCCTGAATGGTCACTGGTAAGGACTGATTAAATAGTCACACACACGCCTGTAATGTGAAAAGGGCTGAGCCAGCTCTGTGTATACTAATACAAAAAGATTTCTGATGACGATTGTTAGGTAAAATTTCAGAATGGCGCAGGCTACATATTTTGGTGTCACAGAACAATTCCTGTCTGAGCAATGAACCCCAAAAGTGTGAGTGGTCTCCTGAAGGCTGTGCATTGGAGGTGTGAGTATATTTTACTGTGTTTGCACCACAGTGGAATGGTCTAAGCTTGCACTTCTCAGAAAGGGCTCCCACCAGTTAGTGACACAGCTGTACTTCCTGCTTGTAAGAAAAGTGAATATTAACATATATAGTTTATTTGTG
>NW_004955408.1:36982535-37002745 GCF_000276665.1 Chinchilla lanigera
CTCCTCCTCCTCCTCCTTCTTCTTCTTCTTCTTCTTCTTCACAGAAAAGCCTCATGGGTATTAGGTGTCAAATAAAAATTATTTATGTCTGTGAGGAAATATTAAATAAGAGTCAGCTCCATCTGACTTATTCAGACCTCCTTCATATTTCCAAGCAATATTCATTGCTGACTTGGCTCTAGTTATTTTAATAACAAACAGAATGGATCGATTTGGTGCACAAATCATAAAACAAAGGTAGTCCAAAGGCTACCAACAGCTGCTTTTTAAATTTTTAATTTCAGGGAAAGTGGCTTTACTGATATTAAGGCTTGTCATGGTTTGTCACTGGATGTCCCCCCAAAGTCCCATGGGTTCATGGATTCAGAGGTGGCTGAATCTAGAGTTTGTGATTGAGTCATGGTTCAATGCTGGCATTAAGGCTGTGAGTGCTACACTTGTCCTAGGGCAGGTAGTCTCATACAATATAAGGGACAGGAAGTGTTTGCTGTCCTCTGGAGACAAAAACTGTTGTCCTCTGCCATGCCACACTGACTTGGAGCCAGCCAATTATGGACTGGAACGTCCATAAACAGTGAGCTAAATAAACCTTTTTTCCTTTATCTTTGGGTGTTGGGTATTTTGCCCCAGCAACAGGAAGAGTAACTAAGGCAGGACTATATAATTTTTAGTTTTCCAAATTAAACAATTGCCAAAATAATGTGTCTTGCCTGCCATCTTTAACCCTTGACTTGTCTTTCTTTCTCTATGAAATACTAAAGAATTCACATAGCATGAATATCTAATAGAGACCATGCACAATAAATGAACCAAACAAGTACAACATGCGATCTTTGCTTTCAAGAAATTTCCCATGAATTTAGGGCCATACAATTCACCTCACGCAATTACACAACTATGTTTGTATCACTTCAAAAATGATATCATAGCAATATTTTAAGAAATTCTTATGCTTTTCATAATAATATACTATTTTCATTATTATTGACTTAATTTTACAGTCTTTCTCCTTTCTTATATTCAGTATTTCTATGACAGTAAAGGTCATTAAAATGGTGACAAGATTCCCTCATTTTGATATGAGAAAGACCTTCATTTATATTGCTGACATTCATCAAGAGCTCTGTCTTTGTCGGTGACCAGAAACACTGATCTGGCCACAGTATAAAGGTTGAACTGGGAGACTAAGAAATTGGTGATAGAAATCAGCTACAAAGAACTTCTCAAAATGACCTATACCAGAAAGGATAAACCCAGGTGAAATTAGTGTCAAAGAGAATAGAATGGAGAGGAGAGAATGCAGCTCAGAGACAGAATCTATAGCAGAGGTGGCAAATCCATGGCACACGGGTTATTTGTTTTTCTTTGAAGACAAAGAATGTTAATGTATGAGTCCTTTTTTCTACACTAAAAGCTCAGTATTTAGGTTTAATTGTTGGCATTTTATCATAAATAAGCGGATTTGGGGTGGCAGTTTGGGTACTCGTCTCTAAAATTTCACCCTCGCCAATCTGTAGGATGGGGGGACTTCGGGGGCAGACGATGATAGGAGAGTCGAGGAGGAATTGAGTATTAATGGGTAATGAAATGAGTTAATGAAATTATATTTCCAGCTTCTTTTACTGCTTTTGGGAGACATATATGATGGGTTATTCGTTCATTTTATTCAACAGATTTTCAAACAAATTGATAGGAATTTCCTTGTGGTCACTTATTGAACTAAGTGCTAATAACATAAAAATCTAGAAGGTGTAATTCATCTTCTTGTCTGATAAGGAGGAAGAGTATCAGGAAACGACTTCTCTGGATGACTGAGAAGCTGTGTGGGCGTGTTCTTCCCATCTTCTCCATATTCTGATTATTAATTTTTCTGAGTGACCTCTTGATGCCTCCATAGAGCAGAATATACATGGAATTAGACCAGAAATTCTCTCTGGAGAGTATTGTTTCTCTCTCAATGACAGCAACGGAGAAGAAAGCTCAGCACTTTTTTCTTGTTAGGGGAACTGAATGCTAGAGAAGGCTCCTTGCATTTGCTCTGCAGTGCAGCAGGGGGAGAGGTGACCGGGCTCCCTCCAGCATCTTAACCATTTGCTAATTGCAGTGTTTAGGACCAGCTCACTGCCAGAGTGCCTGCAGCAGGAGTTCTCGTTGCACTAGCAGAAGATCTGTGAAACACTTTATTATTTCAAAAAGACTAATACAAGTCTGTCTTTATATAACAGTCATATTTCTATTATACATGAATCCTTCCCCTTCAAAGCATCAGACTACTTGGGTTTCTGTTAGACTTGGCGAGGTGACACTGCTTTTGGTGCAGCAAAGATCTAAATAGCAGTCTTACGTGTCTCCTTCAGTTTTGTAAGCATGTGATTCCTGAAATGGTGTCCGCAATGTCCTCCAGAGCATGGAGATTTCTTTGAAAAAGAAGTAATACAAGGTTTTTGATAGTAAAATATTAAGAGCTATTTTGCTAGGATTGCACTAAGCTGTATGGGCCGATATGGGTGTCTAAATTAAAATTAATTAAAATAATTGAAAGTTTAATTTTGTAGTTATGGTGGCCACATTTCCAAAGCTCACTATCTAGTAGTGGTGATGATATTGGACAGCACAGATACAGACTGTTTCAGAAATCTTATTGGATAGCACTAAATATGAAGATTTTGCATAGACCACAACATTGAAATATGAAAAGCACATCCTTTATCTGTTTACAATTTTGTCATGATAGTGAATAATGCACAGGATAATGAAGAGCACGACAGTACTGACTGGCATAGTGGGAGACAAATCTTTTTGCCTCCTTCCTTCAGTTCTCTTCTATTATAATCTGCTTGCGATAGCTCTGGTTGAGCTGCCTGCTTCTGTAATTCTAAATTTACTTCTTGATCTGTCAATTTTGTATGGTATTTATTGGTTAAATCCTTGAGTCCCCCTCACCCTCATTTCAATATCATCTTAAATTCAGTCCATCTTATTATTTTTAAAAATTAACCCATATATAAAACACATGCATTAGAGGAAATACACACAAAACCCACAATTTAGTCTTCTGAGTGTTTTCTATAGTTTGAATTTACAGTGAAGCCATTTGCATGAGATGGTGTATACCTGTATTACCAGTACTCAGGAGGCTGATGCAGGAGGATTACTTTAATTTGGGAGTTCAAGACTACCTGGAATAGCACTATAAAACCTCATTTCTTAAAAAAAGTGTGATAATGTAAAATAAATTGATGCAAAAGACAATATTCATATTATGATCATGTAAATATTAATTACAGAATCAAGCATGTGAGTGACTTGATGAACACATATTCCTTTTTTGCTGACATGTTGCTTCTGGTGGAGAATATGATTACCATAAATTCACAGGAGCATCTGGCTTCTAAATCTCACTGTATATTATTCTGGATAGACCATGGCCTTCTGTTCAAAGTTATGACTGCTGGTGTGGCATACCTCTCACATTGGAAGAATACTGTTTTCATCCCTGAGAATATCATCCAAGTATTCTGGCAAGGTCTCCATGATAGTATAAATCTATAATTTAAACATAAAAAAGGAACAAATCAGTACTTCTGGCTCATTTGAAAATATCTACTTCTCTATTGCTTTATTGAAAGGAACAGTTAATGTGCAATTGTTTGATCAATCTTACATGTCGATATTTGTTTATTGGAGTAACCAATTTGAACATATCAATATGCAACACATCAACCATTTTTAATTTCCTATCACCTTGTTTGAAATTCTGTACTTCTCATATTGTTTTGTGTTATTTTGTACATGTATGTGTGCTTGTTAATATTTTTTCATTTTTTTTCTCTTTAAAATAAAAAAAGAAGTAGGCTTTCTGAGTCCTTTGTGAGTTTAGTATTTTTGACATCATATGTGATAAGAATGAAAAGAATTTTCATTAGACTGAAAAGAATTTCTATATGCACATAGTTGTTGCTAGATATTAATATTATTTTTGGCTTCTTTTCTGCTCTCTGATCTTGCTTGTACCCAGGCAATTCTAGTACTCCTATGTATTTGTATTCCTGTAGATCAGATAATGTCCAGCCTTTAAATTTTTTTTCATTTAGCAAACTCTGTCATTTGGCAGTTACCATAGTTATTGGTGTGAAGCTACAGAGTAGAACAAACAAAAGAGCATGTGTCCTTTTCATGCCGTTGTGGTAAATTGCCTTGTTATCCCATAATGGATTCTGAAAGTAATGCAGGACATGCCAGTTGCACAACTCAGGAGTCCTGAAAATGTTTCAACATGTTTCCTCTTTGCTGTGTATTCTTTAATCTCTGCACACAGAATCCCATGAAAGTATGTGTTGCATAAAATATTACAACTTTTGCAGCAAGAGAGGGAATAGTTTTCCTCCAAGTTCCCTATAATGAAAACTTTTCTCTGTTCAGGAAAAGGTGGGCATTAATAAGTAAGCTTGTAAGAAACAGATTTTAACAGTAAATTCATTATACAAGCACTGTTTTTGGGTTTATGACATAAGAAGATCATCTGGCTTATTTACCTACTTCAGTCTACATTATCTGTCCCATAGCATCACAGCCAGCTTCGTTTTGAATACACCTCAGAATTTTAGGTGAGATAATCCACATGGTTTCTTTTGATAGGTCATTTCATTCAGCATGAACATTCTTTTACACATCTTTTCATATTCTGTGTAAGGGAATGAATGATGAACATTTAGGCAAGTGGAAATTTTCTAAATTATGTGCATTGAAAAATTCACTTTTGGTCAGTGAAAATGAGTAAGTAATATTTTGTTGCTTTGAGGATTTAAGGTGAGAAAGTCAAATTCATGTTTATGTGGGTGAACAGAGAAGTCTTCTAATGAGTAAAATGGAAAAACAGTCATGGTTTCAATAGAAAAAAATAAAGGATGAAATCTGAAGCCCACAATAGGCTGTGCAGAAATTAATGGTAATTATTAGATGGTAAGGTGACTGTTTTGTGTTCTGTAATCTTCATTCATGGCATAACATTGAGAAGTCTGTAGTTTTATATATGATAGTGTAAATATAGGGAGTCGGTATAACTTATAGTCTACATGGTACGGGAATCAATAATGAAATATTCTGATTCCACCAATAAATAGTTGTTTTTACTCTTGGCCTACAATTTTTCAAAACCTTTATTCTGGCTCATTAGTCAGGGAAAGGTAGAATTATAACTTCTTAAAACAGGTTAACTGGCTTGCCGGAAGTTATGTACATGGTGCTAGAATACCTATTGCTGTATTTGCAAGCAAGTCACTCTTTTATTATAATTATGGTTACTGCTTTCTTAATGCCACCCCAGTAGAAAGGTAAAGAAAAAAATTAGCTCATGCAAAATTATACAGCTGCAATTTTGTGCTCAGCTTTGTGAGGATGGGTGTGGACTACAGGAGACAGTGGTGAGATAGGGTTCCTTTCCTGGAGCAGCTTCTGCGGGCAGCACAGGCCTTGTGCTGGAACACGGAGGTCTCCTTTGGGTCCATTCTGTTAGCCTAGCCTCATTCCAGGGCTAACACAAAATCCACTTATTCTGTGAGTCTTTTGTGTACATAGAGTTGGTATTTTGTGGGGAGAGATGGCCTTTAAATTTTTTCCTAGATGAAACTTTTAGAATTATATGCCTCTTCATCATTATTTGAACGTGTTTATTTAAGAGCAATACTAAATGTCCACAAAACTACTTAATATGTAGAAAAATATTGTCACAGTTTTGATCTAGGCAAAAAACTTAAATCAGACAAAGCAAAAACATATTTTTTCTGTGCTAAGCAATTTTTTTATTTTAAAGAGAAGAAAGATAAACAATAAGACAGTTTTGTAACAGGTTAGTAGGACGGTTACAATAGTTGGTACACTGCAAACTGTTGTCTTTGTATTTGCTCATCAGAGTACAACATGTATTCATATCTTGTCTAAACAACATTAGCATGAAGCATTCTTTTAAAGGAACTAGGAGAAGCTAGTTACAAAACTATCTTAACTATCTTGTCTATACATATATATATATACATATATTTTTTCCCTTTCTTCCTTTCCCTTTTCCCTTATGACATTTTGTCATTTATTTTGCACAGTTTTTTCCCAGTTCACAATATCTGTTGTAGGTTTTGGATTCTATTTTCTTGTTCAAACATATTGAAATGCAGTATTTTCCTAAAATAGACTGCATTTTAATTTGGGATTACTCTATAATTAATAAAAAACACAAAAATGACAGACAACCGACTCAGGATGTATTGTGATACCTATAAATGCTGGTAAATTAATATGAAGAATTTTATAAGTGAGTAAATGGCACAGTAGCCTGATTTTTAAAGATGGGCAAAGGATAAAGTTGAATGGCAACGATCATTTAAAAATATCCTTAACTTCACTGATTACTCTGGGAATTAAAATTAAAATGAGATGATATCATTTTTTCATCTATCATTTTAGCAAAACAACAAAAAATTACAATAATACATATAAAGAAGCCATTGGGAAATAAGAACTCAGTAAGTTCTGTGAGTTATATGAACTACTGCAGCTATTTAGTAAAGCAGTATGGCAAAATATACTGAAATTAAAAATGTGCATAACTCTCAGTTTAGTATCACCATTGCAAAGTGTCTCATAACAAATTCTCATGCATTTCTAGGAGACACGCAGGGAGGGACAGAGTAGTATTAATAGAAAAAGCTTGGGAGCAGCACAATAATGATCCACAGACAAAAACATAAATAACAGTAGATTCACAAAGTGTGGTGCTATAAAAAACAATTAACACAAGTGTCCCAGAATGGTCACATAGTATCCAACTAGACTGCCAAAACAGAATAGAAAGAAAGAAAGAAGGTACATTTTAGCTACAGTGTGATGTCATTTATAAAGTTCTCAGAACTCATGAAATGAGGTTAAAGTTTCTGAAAACACACAGGTGGTGAGAATAGGAGAATGTGGCCCAGTTTTTCGCACTGTCTGTGAGAGTGATTATGTCTGCAGGCAGAGCGGGGCCCTCATGGCATATTCTAATTCTGTTCAGTGTCTTACGCTCCACCCCTAAAAAAAGAAAGAGAGAAACTTCCATAGCTACTGCTATGTCATAGTACTTCCTTTTCTTGAGCATTGCTTGGCTATTATTTTTTATTTATAAAATGATAAATTTGTGTGGATGGGAACGGCAGATTCGGATTACAGAAGAGTCGCCCCTTTTCAGTAGGACCACTGATTTTGCAGTGCTAGCATTTCCTCTGGAAGCACCTAATATTATTTCCATTAGAAACAGTTCCCAAAGAGGCAGCGCCCTCGATCATGCCTGGGTCGCTCCTCAGCATACGTCTGCTTTCCCTTATGGCCAAGAATACAGCTTTTGGACTCGATATCTTCTTATTTCAAGCCTCCAGACCCATTACAGTTTAGTACCATCATAAAACCTGCTATGTTCTCTAGGTAATCTCTGAACTGCAACACCTAAGGGCCTAATCAAATATATGTTTTATTTTACATTTCTATCCATAGACTGTAGTGAATTCCAATACCAGGCTGGACTGTCGGTTTTGCTCAGCCTTCAGAGTACACTTGCACACTCAATGTAAAAATGAACTTGAAGCTAAGCAAATGATATTTTGCAAGAAGTCAGTGTTACATAGGGATTACTTTCTGTAGTCTTGACTGAGACTGTTCAGCTTAGCATCTAACAAACTGTGACACTTTGAGAAAAACTTAATCACTTTAAACCTCAATTACCTCAGCTACAAAATGGGGATCATATGAGGAAATACCTCAATGGGTTGTTGTGAGCATTAAATGAGTTGTAAAGCATTTAGCAGTGGCTTGGGTGCATGGTATGCATTCACTCCTTGCTAATTATTATTTGTTTGAAGGCTTGAGGAGTGCTAGTGGGGCACAGTCTGGCATTTATGCTTGCAGTACACGGTTAGTCATTCATTCAGTGCAACTAAATCACCAGAACATATTCACACGCTGCAGCTCTAACACTGACAAATGAACAAGGAATACTTTTATACATTAAAGAGATGAATGCCCAGGAGTACATGTCATCCTCCAATTAAGACAATGCATTCCATGCAAATAGGTTCCTTCACAAAATTCAAAAGCCTAATCATTTTGATTATTATTTAATAGCAATGTGAAGTTCTGCATTTATCGCTTAGTGGAACTCCTGAAATGCATTGTGAAGCTCAAAAGGAGCCCGTGCTTCTGAATAGGATACTATCAACCTGATTCCAACGGGCTGAAAACAAGCTGTGACAAGCAGTTTGACACTGGGCCTCCACTAATTTCCGCTATTTGCAAAGGGACACATCTGAATGGAAATAGCTTCACAGAATGGATCGTATGGTTGGGGCCATGTCAGTCCACACATAAAACTTCAGTGCAGGAGAAAATAAGCAGCCATTGATTTCCTGTGAAAGCCCCCCAAGTCTGGGGAAAGCGGCCGGTGCAGGGCACCAGCTGCTCTCTGCGGGAAGTGCTTTGTGGAAGGGCTGAGGAGTGGGAGAAAGCTATAGAAAGCAGGCGGATATAAAAGGAAACACACACATGTACAACACACACACACACACACACACACACACACACACACACCCCAGAGCTCAGGGCAGAGAGGTGGTGTGAGCACCGCCTGAGCCATTCTTCATTCCTTAAACCAAGCAAGCTTCTTTCTTAGAAAAAGGAGCGGGTGGGAAGGAAGCTACAACAAACCCTACCTTTATTTATGCAGCACGTTGGGAACGGTTCCAATGGGAATTTCTCATGCTCTTTCACGTTCCATGAATTCTGTTGGTGGTGAGTTCTTGTTTTCCTTAAACTGCTCTGATCTAATAAGTATTTGGCTCAAAACCGGAACAAATACTCAGTGTGATTGCAAGTCCTCATTTACATAATTGCATTATGACAACAATTTTAGGAGGATAATAAATGAGAATATTTTGATGTCTGCTGGCTGTGGTGCATAAAATACTTGCAGATTCATTTCTGAGTACCTCCATAACAGTTTTGCTGAGTAAATGAAACTGAAAATTTCTTTCAAGTTTTGGCAGAAAGCAATCATTCTTTGTTTCCAGCTCAGACATTGCAAGCAGTGTGTCTTTCAGTGGAATGAAGTATTCACAAAGGTGTTCCAAGCAAGGATTGAACAATAAGTTTCAGATGTCCTCTGACATTGGAAATATTTGGCAGTTTCTCCTCTATGAATATTAGCTGTGAGCACTGCTATAGAAAAACATTGGCCAGGACTAAAAGAAGGGATGAGGTATTTTTTCCAAAGCAAATTTGGTCATCTGGGTAGTGACTCATTAAGAGAGTATGGAGAATTCGAGAGGGTGGAATAGCAAGCCATTAGAGAAAAATATATCTTATAATAATGAACAAATAACATATACAAGAATGTCTAGTCCTGCTAGATTTTTCTGTACTTATACTTGCAAGAGTATGCAACTAACTTACTTAAAATATTTCATAACTAAATGGACAAACATTATCTATGGGCTAAATGTAGAATATTTACAATGTAGGAAAACAGTAAATTTGCAAATGTAAATGAATTGATTTGTATCTTACTAATGAGTTTTATTTCTATCAAAAAGGAATGGAATAAGATTTAAAATGTTCAAAATATCAGAGCAATTTGCTAAGTAAATTACTAATATGAACAAAATTTAAATGAAATATATCATGTACAATTTTTTATAATTCAAGATCAGTCAATCTTCTATATTTCACATGTTAATGACAAAGGATGCATCCTTTATTCAAGAAATATGCCACATTTTTTTAAAAAACATTCTATTGCATATTTAAAGAGTAATAAGGCCATTTTTCTAAAACTATTTTGTAATTTAAATGTTTCATTAAGTTTTTTTCTTATTATTCCATGAAAATAAGTGAAATTTCCCTGTGCTGAAATACCATGGACCCTTCTCATGTCTCCTTCTTCCGGGTGCCTTCCGTCCTCGTTATCTGTGGTATAGGGCATAGACGCTGGTGGTCCAGGTGTGCGGCTTGTCTCTGTCACTAGTCCTGCAGGGTCTGAAATAAGTCAGCTGCAGCGTCAGACAAGCAAGGAAACATCGATGGCACTATTTGGTGTGGACCAATCCAGCCAGCTAGTGGCTCCTGTACTCAAAATGTGAATACTGACCACAAAACAGTTTCAGAGATCAGCTGGTGGCTCTGAATTCTGGAGAACACAGGTTTTGGCTTATAACCAGAAACCTCTCAAATCAAATTACGTTTCAGCCTTTAAATTTACTCAAGTTGTTATTTTATAGTTCCTGAATCAGCAAAATAGTAATTGATACTAAATTTTTGCATTTTCATGTTTCTGATTCTTTTAGTTTGCAATTAATGGGTAGTTGTAGTCCAGAAGGCGTTCAAGGATTACTGGAAGACTACATAGAGCTGAAATTTGTAAGCTGTGGTTCTTATACCTACAAGGTGAAACTGAATATTTCATACAATAAAATAACATCGAAACTATGGTGATAACTAGCAAAGAACTTGTATCTTGCATTATAGCTAGAAAGAGTAAATTGTACCTTACCCTAGAAAAAAGTATATAACCCAAAGCTATATTTTCCTTATTCAGAAGTGACTCAGTAATAACTCGTTTCAAAATAAATACTTAGCTATCTTAATTGTTTCTTAATGCATATCCAGCATTCAGTTTACGACTACTATATTTGACTTGAAAACCATCCCTCAATATTTGCTTTGATGTAAAATTGCTGCTGGTTGATTCCGTCACAAGCTCCTTTTCTCAAATATCATTATTACATATTTACTGACATCTTCCTGGATAGAAAAAAAGTTCTACATTAGTAGTTATTTTCTTGCTGAAGTTTAATGATATTATTTCATTTTCTTTTGTCTTTTATCTGTTAGGAAATAGGCTATTTGTTCATTAAAAGGCTATTTAATAAATTTTGTTTATCCTCTGTACGTATTTTAAAGATTTTTCATATTTTCATATGGTAGTTATTCTAAGATATGCCCCTGTGTTTGGAGTTATAGAACTTCTTGAACATGTAGAGTAATGCACTTTGACAAGTCTTGGAAAGGTTGGAGAGTTCTCAGTCATTATCTGCTAAGAAAGATGTTCTGCTTCATTCTGTAGTTTGTTTAGAGGAGTTCCATTATAAATGTTTTAATTATTATTACTGTATTTTCTTCCCTAATTTCCCATGCAGTTGTATTTTAGATCCTTATTCTGAATACATCTTCTGATCAGTTTTCCTGGGTAATAAAGCTCTCTTCAGCTATGTCTAATCCACTTTAAATTTATCTAAGTAATTGATAATTTAGGGCATTTCACTATTCAATATTTATTTATTTATCTATTTATTTCTCTATCTATTTATTTATTTAGACACGGTCTTGCCATGCAGTTTGGGCTGGCCTTGAACTCTCTATGTACCCCAGGCTGACCCTGGACTCCGAGAAATCCTCCTGTCTCAGTCTCCCAAGTGCTAGGATTACAGACATGTTCCCCCATGCCCAACTCTAAGGTACCTTTTGAAAACTTTACTTTCAAATAATTTTCAAGATTGTCTTTTATTTTCATGCAGAGTAAATAAAGTGCTTTAAATTTTGTCAGATAATTCCTCTAGCTTCAGTCCCTATGGTTTTTTTAAAAATTAGCTGTTATTTTTACTGAGTTCTTATTCTTTTCATGTTCTCATATGTCCTTTTGTGTATGCTATTTTACTCTAAAATTGTTCATAGAAATATTTTGAGTTTCTACTAATATTATTTTTCCCAAAAGTGATGTGTATGTGTGAGTTAGTGTTCTAACATGTGAAGATTACCTGAATAAAATTTAGAGATTGAAGTTATTTGAGTTGAGCAACGTTGTTTTCAAGTAGCTGTATCTTATGGTTTATCTTTGTTCTGTATAGCTGCTACTATCAGATGTTTTACTCAACTTCTCATTACTTCACAAGCTTTAGGGAAAGTGACCTTGAAAGAATGGTTTGTGCTCTTTGGCTATATGCATTCCCTAAATCTGGGCCAGTAAGTCCTTGTAATATTTGGTAGCTTTCAAATATCTGAAGAAATTATTTTTAAGTGTACCCAGCTTCCATAATTGTCCTTTAGTGTAAAGTTCATCCTCAATTCTTAGTTTACTTTTACTAAAAGATATAGTTCTTGATAAAATCAGATCTTAATTTAAAATCAGAGGCCTTTGCTCTATCCAATAATTTTCTATGTCAACCAAATATAGTGGATGTACTCATTCAATAGTAGTCTACAGCTTTAGGGAAATAGTATCTCAATTTATTTAGTATTTACATGGCCCTATTTTAATGTTATTCTAATTTCTGTGTCCTTATTGGAATCACTGTTTTTATTGTTCTAGTTTATTTTGCTTTTGTGCTCAGGTTACAGCGTGACTTGAGCTGTTGATATGAGTAAAATATTTTCGAGCTACCAATCTATAAAGTTTGTATGGAAATAGGGGTTCAATCACCGGGAACAAAAATACAAAAAATTAATGAAATAGAACAAATCATGAATAGAGACAAACAATATAGCAAAAGTTTGTTATTTTGAAAGCTATTGAAATAGACATAGACCCAGAAATACTGATGAAAAAGGAGGCATCATAAAAACAAACACATTGAGGAATGAAAATACCATAAGGTGACACATATTACAAAGATAATAAATGCAAAATATAAATGGTTTTATGCCAAGAAACTGGAAAACTAGATGAAATTTAGATATTTCTAGAAGAATATGAATCAAAGCTGACTGAAAACTAAATAGAAATTTTGCATGAGATATTAAATGTTTTCTTTTAAAGATATAAAATATCTAAATCTTTAAAGATAACATCTTAAAATGCTCTTGAAATAATCATAACTATTCTTCCATAAGTATAACCAGAGAATACCCACTGTTCATTCTATAAAGCAGTATAATCTTGGCATGAAACTTTGAGTCTGACAAGAAGAATTGATAAAAAAGTGGTGAAATAGAAAGTATCATATACTAATACTAAAAAAACCAATGTATTCATTTTACAAAACTTGAGCATGTGGAATTACATTCCTAGTTTTAAATACATATATGTATATTATACATAATTTATATATAACAATAGTTTATATATATATTCAGTAGAGCTTCTTAAAATCTTTTCATTAACCTTTTGTTGTTACTATGTATACAAACACATACATGGGTATAAAATATTATGAAACAGTTATTACTTATGGCTATGGCTAATGCTTTTAATAGTTTAGTCTTATCTGTAATATTTTAGGGTAATGTTTGTATGTTGTGAAATGATTTTATATTTGACTACTAGTTCTTAAATTTCAGTTTTAATTACTCTGAGAAACTTTTACTAATGAGTGGTAGACGTACAAAATACTACTAGTACCATTCATCAAAATAGTAAAAAGTCACAAGTATTTCAAATATCTACTATTCAGGTGTATCAGTATTCAGCTGTAAGGGTTGGGGATTTAGCTCAGCTGCACAGGACCTGCCTGGCAAGCGCGAGGTCATGAGTTCAATTCCCAGTACCCGAAAACAACAACAGCAACAACAACAACAACAACAACAAGTATTCAGGTGTGTCAATATTCACATGATATTACACAATGAAAATTTTTAAGAGTGGGAAAGATTTATTGAGAGCTGCGGTGCACTCACAAGGAGAGCATGGTGCTCAAAGGAAAGAGAATACAGTTTGCAGCTGGGAAACGGGAAATAGAAATAGCTGCCGGGAGAGAGGAAGGGTCCCGAATAGGTTGCCACTGAGATAATCTCTCTGAGAATATTTTATAGAGCAAAGGTACCAGGTAGGTACAGCATGGGTCAAATTATGATCAACCGTATGATTACACATATAGCTGCTTAGCTAATTTTGATCCAGCAGTGCAGCAGGGCATGTAGTAAGGGCATACGAATGGAATCATTAACCTTGGTTGATAATCTACAATCTAAAGTCTTAGTCTTCCATTCAGTTTTAGTCTCACAGTGAGTGACAGAGGATGGCCCAACCCCAGTGAGGTAATGGTCTTTTTCTATGGGACGTCCCAAAAGGGTGGCACCAATTACAGTATAATCACAAGCTTCCATCTCGTCCTTCGGATAAATGGTCATGGTGAATCTGGCCATTGTGACTTTAATCTCAAGGTACTGGCTTCTTCAGATACAGCATCTCATCTTCTGCTACACGATAGAATTTTTAAACCAAAACTACATCGCTATCATCATTAAAAATGAATCCTACACTATGCTGCTGAGCTAAACATCAAATTGTACGAGAATAGGCAATATGACCCCATTAATAGTGAGTGAAAACCACACTAAGCTAAATAATAAACTGTGTAAGAAGGCTCTATGAGTTTCTCTAAGAGAAATTTTCTCTACCGGTAGGTGTGAGATTTTTAAAAGTTCAAGCTTAAATCCTGATGATACAAACGGTGGGACTGCAGTGGAAACTCATTCTTACACTCTTGCTTTAAAGAGAGGGTGAGGCTGCAGGTATAGCTCAGCGACACAGCACCTGTCTGGCAAGCCAGGGTCCCGAGTTTGGTTCCCTGTACAAAATAAATGAATAAATAAACAAATAAAGTGAGAGTATTGAACGAAATGGCATGAGCCCTCTCCACAGAGTCCCTGAATTTAAGTGCTTTAGTTACAGTAACTTTAGTACTCTGATACTGAGTCAACTGCCTTCTCAACTGTTTCTTAGATGTCCTTAGTATGAGATTACTACAAAATAAAAGCAAAATATAGCTCAATCATGTGTGTGCTGAAATCCACCAAGTTTGTGTTGTTGCTATATTATCACTAATCACCCATGGACATGTCACTAGTGTTTCACTTATAAAACTAGTTCCATCAAAACTAGCATTAAACCAGTCTATTCTTTTGTTTGGCAAACATGTAAATACCCACAATGTATCAGATGTTGTATTATGAACTCAGTTATAAATCTTATATTCCAAAATAACTAAAAACAACTTTCATTATAGAAATGACATCTCTCCATTACATCTGAAATTATGTATTCATTCTGACGCTCCCACTCACCAAACCATAGCTAATTTGCCTGCTAGATTTGCAGCCATTGGCTATCTGCATCTTTTCCATGTTATTTTGCATGGTTTCCTTTAGTCTACTATTAATTGCTTTCAGAAATCTGGTAGTCATGTTTTTGTCATTAATAATTTCACCACAGTTTGGGAGGAAGGCATATTATAATAAAAGTATAACTGAAATATGATTGTATAATGATTGGAACTTTCATTGAAGTATAAACTAAACCAGAGGTCTTGACCCCATAGGTATATCTGAAAACTCTGGTTAAATATCTACATAAATAAATAAAAAATAAAACAAATGTTATAAGACTTATCATGTCCAAAAAAGTTAGCTCATTGTTGTGTTGGAAAACGTCAACATAAATTTCTATGACACAGAGAATTGTTCTAGGTTCAGAAGGAAGTACATCTTCCTAATATACTGAAAATCAGAGAAAAAACCTAGGAGTGTAGGTTAAATAAATGCTTTCCTTTTAGACATGTTGAAACCATTTGCATTTGTTTCAAATTTATATTTCCAAAATAAAGTCACTCATACCTTGATTTAACTGTATTTGTGTTATGTTTTCATTCCTCTACTCACACTGAGATCTAGTGTTTAGATCAGCCCAATTACAAAATGTCTGTCTTGATGTCAGAGAAAAAATATTTATAAGTCATTACATAAATTTTAAGTGTTGTTGCTCATAATAAAAGAAATTATAAATAAATGTCAACAATGCTATACTCATTTTTGTAAGCTTTCACAATTCAAAGAAACATTGGACATTTTGATTTACTCCTGTAAAAGAAATATATCAAATAATTTATCAGGTATAACAAAAGCTCCCAAATCACATCAAAATTGATTTTTTTCTCATTTGGCAGTTATTACTTTGAAATATGATCCCTGGTGGAATATTGGATAACTTCCCAAGGAATGAGTTCTTTGCAGATGCTACTATCAAGCCATGAGATTTAAAGTAGGTAGAAGTTTTGTGCCTTTTTATTCTGCTCAAGAATAAATAATAGTTTCCTTTAATTTCATTTTCATTAATTGAGAATATCTTCCTCTTTGGATCTTATATTGTTTTTCTGTGTACCATATCTAGTTTGTGTCCTTATTCTTTCAGCTCATATTTTCTGCTACCAAATCAATCAAAATTTCATTGTGAAAGGATAGAATTTTTAACAGTTATGTTTTTAGTACCTTGCGGAGTGTTCAGTATAAAGTAAGTGCTCAGTAAATAGCTATTTAACATGGAGACTCCCTCTGAAATCTGGGTTGTAAATACTCTACATGATCTTTGTCACTACTGCTCAGTTCTGACTTCGTAATGAAAAGATATCCAAACACCATACATACATGAATAAAAATAGCTGGTTTTAAATAAGACATTTTAAAAAATGTCAGACATTGGCTAGTTTGGCTAGTACACAGTTGTCTGCCAATTGCTAATGTAAAGAATGTATAAGCAGCTACATTATTAGTAAGCAAAACAACTCCTTAATTTTGAGAAAGGAAAATAACATTGTATGATTAAAAAATCACATAATTACATGGAATTACTTAGGAGACTTTAGTCCCTTATGTAAATGATTTTTACAGATACTTGAGGTTTAATTAAGAAAAATATGAAATGTAGGTGGTCTTACAGAAATGTTCATTTTCTGGCATGCTGGTCCCAAGATTTGAGTTACACTTTGCTTCCTTAGAGACAAGAGCAGCAGAGCCACAAAGCACTGGAGGAAGACTGCAGCCTGTCTTTTGAGAAAAGGAGGATATGATCTTTTCAGGATTTTAAGATGCCTTGTCTAAGACTGACATAAAATAAACACATCAAAAAATTAGAGAAGAGAAAATTATTTTAAATATTTTCATTAATTTGTGAACTACTCATTTTAAAATCATTCATAAAGTTGACAAAATATGTCACATATGCTGAGAAGACTTGATCCGGTAACATTCCAGAACACATGCTATAACATGCAATACAATAGCTAATTAGCCTCATCTGTCACGTTCTTGGCAGTAATGACATTTTAACGGATTCCAAAAGTGATGCATTATCTTCTGTGTTATTTCTTGGGTGTGGCCATGACTGGTTTTAAAATAGCTTCGTGCAAATAGTGCCACATTTTCACAGAATATCTGCATACTTACGTAGGAAAAGAACTATATACAGCATAGCCTTTTATGGAAGTGATAATCTTTGGTAACAAAGGAAGTGTATCTTTTTACATTTGTTCCATTACTAATGGCAGATTATGCACTGTTTAATACATAGTTTAGATAGCAGCATTAGAACCCCCTGGGATGCTCTTCATGTACCTATTATACCAGATAATTTCTACTCATAATAGACATCACAGATCACATGTACTTTTTTTATTTTTTGGAGAGAAAATAAGTACACTAGAAACTTGGTCACCTGCCACATGAAGGCAGAGTCATAGAAGAGCATGTAAGCTTTGATTAAATAGTCTTTAAAGCAGAGCAACCTTCATGCATTGACAGCAAAGAGTGTTAGAATTTCATCAACTCAAAACAAACACTTCTCTCCAGAAATAATTTTTCTGGGCACATGCATTTGGAAAGATAATCATTTCTTGCTCTCCACAGGGCTTTGGTCTAGGACCACCCCCCTGGTAGGGTACTCAAATCTGGAAATTCTTTAATCCCTTATATAAAATGAAGTAATGTTTGTGTACAACACATGTACATACTACTATATATATTAAGTAATCTCTAGATTACTTATAATACTTGAAACAATGTAAATGCTGTGTAATTGTTATGTGGTATCATTAGTGGAATAATGACAAGAGAATAGTCACTTTATATTCAGTTCAGATGTACATTTTTCCAAGTACTGTATATTCAAACCAAAGTTAAATGAATGTATGAACTGGGAATCTACTGATATGGAGGATGAAACACACACACACACACACACACACACACACACACACACACACACACAACTTTTAAAAATGAAGATTTGAGCTACTATTTCTTTCAACCTATTATTATGAACTACTAAGATAATTTTAAGGTACCAGGTATGTATATGCTAAAGGGCAGGAGAAAATAGAGATAAACCAAAGATGAAGAATAAAAGCTGTTCATAAAGAAAATTGATCTTTTCGTTATTACATGTGTTAGAGAGAAACAAATAGCTCCAAACCAAGTGAGTCTTAGAAGAACTGAGTTATTCTCTCCATCATGCTGTGTGCGTATGCGTAGGCAGGCATATGGGACTATGATTCTCCAAGTTTTCCTGCTGTGACTTACCTTCCATTAAGCTGCACTCAATAACCTGATAGAGCTATATACCACAAAGATGCCTAAGCACCCTGACTCTGGGAGCCAGAGAGCGCTTTTTCTAATTGATAATTTACATAAAGTAACTTCTTAGATGCTTTGACTGTTATATTAGTTTGATGTTGGAAGTCACCAAGTTCTAAATTTATTAGACAATGATTTCAGAATTAGTATGGGTCTGTTTACAATCAGTATCATAATGAACATACTTTCTTCTTCTATGTGAAAAACATATTCATTAATAATGTAAAAATAAGAAAAATTATAACAACTTTCTGGATTCATGTAAAAGTTTAAGCAATTAATAATAGTAAAGTAGTAAATATCAACTTTCCAGATATTAGTCAAAGTAAATATTTCATATGTAAGTATAATTTTACACTTCTCAATAAAAGTATTATATTTCACAATTTATACTTTAGTTCACCATTTTAAATTTTCAACACAATTAAAAAACGAAATGGTTATGTAGAATGACAGAATCAATACAATTTAAATTGTGTGTTTCCATCTGTACCCTTTGTCAGCTAATACCTTTTACTTAGAATCAGCCACTTAAATACAGCAATGTGTATTGCCACAAGGGTTTGCAGTGCTGACTGGGCCACCCCCAGTTGGAGTCATTTGGAATTGTTACAGATCACTGTCCATCACACATGGGTGACTGAGACCAGACATATCAGGTACTGCAGGTGATGGAAAACATTGTCCAAAGTAGCAGTTTTATAGAACACAAATGTTTTCCATAAGGTACAGAAAAAATATATTTTGAGGTCTGTGAACACACACATAATTGGCTGCAGTAAAAGAAGCAATTATTTAAAATTTAGACTAGTAAAATCTTCTCAGGAAGATATTTTTATCACTAGTAGTATTTTCATGTCTGGGTCATGGTGATGATAAGAAGGTGCCTGGTTTTTGGTTGGGTTGCTATTGTTTGTAATTCTCTGAAAGTGATACACACTTCCTGCCTGCTGGCCTTGAGGTTGATTGTTTGGGAGGAGGTCACCATCAAATCTCACATTATGCAGTAGTATCAAGTATAATTTGACAGGTCACCACAGAAAAGTGGCAGATTTCAGTTAAAAAAACGTCACTAGAAATCAAGAACTTTGTGTCACTGAACTGAAATTTTACCACCTATTCATTAAGTGATCAATATACTATTGGTTGTTTTGAACTTTTTCTAAACTTACCCTTTGAAGTGGACAGAATATACATATACAAAGATATAGGCAACAAAAGTATAAATGTGATAAAAATATGTGTCAAATGCATGACAATACAAAGGACTAATTAAAACCAAGACAAGAGGGAAAAGTTTATTTGGAAGACAAGTCAGATGTGTGTCCTTCTTGCTCCACATACAGCCAAGAAATTGAAGACTGTGTGTGAGTCTGAGGAATGCTTGCAGAGCATAAGGGCTTTTTTCATTCCGGCAATGGAAAAGCTGATGAATACAGACACAATAAATAAGCTGTGTGGAGTTGAGTGTTGTCAAATAGATTCTAGCATGTGTGCATTACAGCAGGTACCAAGAAGCACACCTCTAAAATTTTTTGCAAATGTTTGTAAGGCTGAGCCCTTGAATCATAAAAGAATACAGTCTGTTTCTCATTTTTCTTTCTCAGGTGCATTTAAATAGCAAGTTCTCCTTTTATTATTTCAACCCAGAAGGAAATTTAAACCACTCTGCCTATCTACATTTTCTCTGCTATTTTATACTCAAAGCTGAAAATTTTGTGCTTAAAAATTTTTATTGGAAAAGATGTATTTCTTTCTTTTTTTTTTTTTTTTTTTTTTTTGGGTTTTTCTCCGGT
>NW_004955408.1:37002845-37134090 GCF_000276665.1 Chinchilla lanigera
TTTTTTTTGGGTTTTTCTCCGGTACCGGGAACCGAACTCACGACCTTGCGCTTGCCAGGCAGGCGCTTTGCCGCTGAGCTAAATCCCCAGTCCCTAAGATGTATTTCTTTCTGAGTATGTGGTTGATTATAGACACAGGCAGCCCCATCCCAAAAGGAGTGCGGTGACCTGAATGTAGTTTGTCTCACATACCCTAATGAGAGTCAAAACGTTTATAATTTAAACCCGACTAGACTGAGTCCTCTGTTTTCTATGACAGAGCCTCAGAGGAAAGTTCAGAGCGTGCTCTCAGATTCCATGATAATGTAGATGATGATTCCCAGTACCTACTGTAGACAACAAGAATTCACTAATAGCTAAAATCTTTTCAAAATGAACCTACACTGTTTTCTTCAGGATGTAAAGTCACAAAACAACGGTATGATTTTCCAGTGACTTTTCTAGTTATATCAGCATGAGTATAATTTGTATCACAAAATACCCATGTGGGTTACACCTTTACACCAGTGCCTTTTTAGCATTTGGTACTTCTTTTGTTTAAAAAGTATATTGAATACAATCTTCCATTGTGCAAAATTTACAGAAATTGAGGGCAAATGTAATACAAACATGAGGACAGTTACAGGACAATTCTCGTGCCTTCCTCTATGAAAAGTTCAATCCAGTCTTCTAAGTAGAAACAAGACAGGATTCACAGGTTAAATTTGCCAAAATGCTGTTTATCTATTAAACATAAGGCCAAATAAGAGCTAAAATTAAATTTAACAACAATAACAACAAATAAGAAAATATGCAACTTTGATGACAGTATGCTAGTTCAGTGACCACATATTATGTAAACAGAGCAAAATCAAGAACTTCATTTTAATGTCACACACTCAACTAGATTCAGAATGCAGGTTTCATTACCCTGCCCAAGTAGATTACCAAACTATTCTTTCTAATGAGGAATAGTATTCGTCTATGCACTCCTTTTATTTTGTCACATCTCTCAACCTATTTGGTGATTGCCTGATAAGCAATTGAAGCATCAATTAGTTTAAAGTTCTAGGGGATCTGCACGTTCTATAGAACTGTGGTTCTCAGTCGCTTTTACTTCGAGATCTCTAAATACCTGATGGAAGTGAAGTGAGTAAATGTAAATCTTACATATAAATTCTGGGAATTCATACACCATGGATTGAGTTTGAGTGTGTCTGCTCTAGGGAACCCATTATGAGTCCTTGGATACTGTTGGCTGCCACGTGGTATTTCATACTGCAGTTCTACTTAGAGAATGTGACAATACTCAAACTCATGCATTTTATTTAATATGTCTATACTTGTCAGCTTTTCCATTGCTAGAACAGAAATACATGATGCCAGCAACTTATAGGAGGAGAGGTTTATTTTGGCTCTCAGTTTCACAGATTTAAGTCTATGATTGACAGGATCCAAGACAGAAACAAAATGGCAGAAAGGCTTGGCAGAGGACTCCATGGCATCTGGAAGCAAGGAGCTGAGGAACAGAGATAGAGAGGAAGGGGTCAGGTCCCAAAGAGTCCCAAGGTCTGGATTTTCCTTGACCCACCCAGACACATTCAAAGTGTGATTTACTATGCTCCTGGGGGCCTCTCTAGCCAGTCAAGTTGGCAATCAAGACTAACCAAAAGATGTTCTTTTGTACTTAGAATATGTCTGAGGAAGACATTGTTTGGCTTTTTCAAAATATTTCAATATAAAATAAAAATCAGAATGGCTTTAAAAAACTTTTACCATGTTGCTGGTTCTGTGCAAATGGTGGCTTTACAAATTTAGTGGGTTATCAGGACATCACCTCATTTAGGAGTGCAGACTCACCAGGGATCACAAAAATATGCAACCAAATGTGGGAACTGGCACTGTAAAAACCAAACATCCTTGTTTTGTCACTGAAATCCCTGTGATTCCCAAGGCACCTAATACGTAAGTGTGAATTAGCTACAAGGGCAAAGTACAATCTCACATTGAAACATGAGGAAATATTTAATTTTTATCTTGCATAGTATGCCCTTCCTTTTCATCTCACTTATTTTGAATCAAAAGTTAATGTGGTATGTGGAATAAAAACAGGTTCAATATGTAGAAAGCACAATTTTCTTTCTAAAATTGGTTAAATGTGTATATGTGCTCTTTCTAAATTTACTGCAGCTTAAATGCAGGATGTTTTAGACTTATTCATGGTGTCTGTTTAATTATTACAAATCAATAGTCATAAAGTGGGTTCTATGTGTATTTATAATATATTCATGACCAATATATTAAGTTTCCTGCTGCTGGTGCAAAATCCCCAAGCCCCATGGTTAAGGGAGGAGAGTTTTATTTGGCTCACGGTTTTCGAGGTTTCAGTCCATGGCTTGCTGACTCCAAGGCAGAAGCACCAATGTGTCTTGGTTACTTTTCTCTCGTTGCTGAGACAAAATACCCAACGCCCAAAATGAAGGAAGGAAAGGTTTATTTGGCTCACAGTTTGTGGAGGTTTCAGTCCATACTTGGTTGGCTCCCAGGCAGAAGATAGCAAAGCAACAAGAGCAAAGAGGAATGGCAGCCAAACAGCAAACAGCCAGAGCAAAACTGGAGGAATGGCGGCAAGCAGCTTCTTTCCCTGCCTTACTTTGTAAACAGGCTACCCCCACCTAAGGGGCGAGTAGCTCTCACATAATCTTTGCCCTTCTCTTCCACAGGCTCAGGATGTATACAAAGTAAGCACCCTGGCTTCCTGCTGAGTCACTTAGCCAAACTTCTAGACTCCCCAAGTTGACACAATGTATCAACCATAACACAATGCAAAAGGGGTGTGGTGAAACCAAGTGCTCACTTCATAGCTCCAGGGAGCAGAACAAGGGAACAGCACCAGTGATGAAGGGGTCAGGGGCCGGGTATAGTACCCAAGAACAAAACTCCCTAAACCACTCAGATGTACTCAGAAGTATGCCTTTGCAATACTAGGTAGTCAATCAGGTTGACAACCCAGGTTAACTGTCACCACTAGTGTTTTTAAAACCATTCACTTTAGCTATTTGCTGAGCATTTTAAAAAGTTCCCTTCGTATGCACAGTAAACTTATGAAAAAGCTACACCTATATTGCTCCTCTTTTATAATGGGTAAACAGAAACACAGAGAAGCTGAGTTGCTGCAAGTGATATATTGAATCATGTTCTGGGATTTAAAGGTAGTGTCCCCTGACTTGGAGCTTGAACTCTTACCTACTGTTTATCTAATATGACATGCAGCAAATTATTTACCTTAAGTGTTTAAACATTCTTCCTTCTCACCTTTTCCCTCTTTGCTTGGCAGAGATGTTAGACTGAATGATAATAAAAAGTCTCTGTTTGAAAGCTCAACAATCTAAGTTCCCCATAGATTTGCACTGTCACAGGTCACCAACTATGCAGCATTTCAAAATGTGCTTCTTCAAATTGTAAGACAAGTGTCTGTTGGGATGGTGATTTTCTATTCCTTTATATTTTCTGATGTTTCCCCTTTCTTTACAAAGAGACTTATTAAGGTAAAGTATTATGAAGAAGTCTTATTTCTTCAAATTAGTTTCTCCTCCTCTCCATAAATTACAACAGAGAGACCTACAACAGAGCTGACTAGAGATTAGCTGGTGGACACAGAGTTTAGAAGGGAAGTCCACCCAGTGATGGTCCAATTTGAAGGATTCTGAGTTAAAACACTCACTTATTATCCTGACAAGTACAAAGCAAGAGTGGGAAAAGCTTACCCTTATTGCTTTTTATTTTTAGTTTGCAAAGAACATAAATTGAAACCTAATTTTCTCATGCCCTTTGGCAATTATACAATGTAAATGTTTTTAGCACAGAAAATTATGATTAAAAATTAAAATAACCCATAATTACACCATCTAGATAATATAATTTTGCATGATATTTATGCATGTTTTCTGTGTATCCCTACATAGTTATATTAAGAACAGGTAAACTGTAAATGAAAGGCCCTCCTTTTTACACTCCAAAAAGCCCCTACAAATGATATTTACTGGTAATCATTACCTACGATTACTTCCAAAAAAATACTTCGTGAGTGAATCTCAATTTACTCACACAAATAATTAAACAAGCCCTATTTTCCTGCACCTACGTTTTTTCATTAGTTAAAACATTAAATTGTTATGCATATTAATACATAGAAGATGATCTCAATCTTGTAATGTGTGCTTGTTATTCCTTAATGAGGACACCTCACAATTAAATGGATTAGTAACATATAGATGCACATGTAGGTTGTTTCATGTTTTTTTCTTTGCAAATTACCTGTAAGAAACATTCCTTTATGTACCTTTTGAAAATTATTTTGTACATAAATTTTTAGGCTTGACATTGCTGTGTGGATTTAAAATTCTAATAGATACCATCAAATTACTTTACAAAAATAATACAATTTATTTTCAACCAAGAGAGTGAGGGATGGCCTACGTCCCTAAAACTTGCTAGCGTTGAATGTTATAGCTGAAAGTGTCATTCTGAGAAATGAAAAGAAGGATATCTTGCTTTAACTTGCATTCATTTAATAATGCTATTAGCTATGTTTGACATATTTTTGACATTATGTATATCTTTCTCTGTAAAGTCATTTCACATTTTCATTGCTTTTTTGTATTGTATTTATTTATTTTTACAGGCCCTTTGTAAATTAAAGAAAGTAATTTTTATGTGCCTTCCCACAATCTTCTGGAGTTGATTGTGTCTTTTGACATTGTATTTTTCTTAGCACAAGGTAGTTTTATTTTCTATATCTGTATTTTCTGTATCTGTATATTGTATTTTGTAAAAGTTCTGTATTTGAAAATGTTAAATTTGATTTTTAATGGAACTTTATAAGTTCTGTTACAAAGCACTAGAAATAGAGCTGAGAACCTCATAAGTTTTCTAGGTCTGTCATTACAAAGCACCACACACTGGGTGACCTTGAAAAACAGACATTTATTCTCTCAAGAGCTGGAGTGTGCACAGCTGATAGCAAGCTGTGGGCGGGACTTCCCTTTTGGAAGTCTCTCAGGAGCATCTTTTTCTGCTTCTCCCAGTTTTTGTTGGCTGTCAGCAGTCTCCTTTATGTTGCTTGGTGGCACACGCAAAGTCAGATCTCCACGTCTATCCTTGCATGGTGCTTCCCCCTGTGTGTCTACCCATATCCCAATCTCTTTTTCTGTAAGAAGACCAATCACTGGATTAAGATTCACCCCGATCCTGTATAAACTCATTTTAATATGACTAGTTGCATTCACAAAGACCTTATTTTGATATAAGATTACTTTCTGAGGTTCTGTGTGAACATGAATTTTGAAATGCTCCAGGAGGACATTTACTCATGCAAGTAAAGATGTTTACAAGTTTATCTATTTTATTTTAACCTTTGAGCAATTTGGACATTGTTTCTTAACAAGTGTTTTTCAAACTTGAGTATGCATCAGAGTCACCTAGATGACTTTGAAATATAGCTATTTAGGCTCTTCCCCAGAGACATTGATTCTGTGAGTTTCAAGTTTCCTGCTGGCCCAGGTGCCCTACTTGGATCGCCTGTTATAAAGTGAACTGTGACCTTCCAAAATTCACAGCCTCTAAACGTTCAGGTTGAAGTTTTAACTTGTAAAACCTCAGAATGTGACTGTACTTGGAAACCGTATATTTAAGTGGGGAATTAAATTAAAAAGAAGCTAGGGTGGGCCCTAATTCAGTCTGTTGTCTTCATAAAATGGTTAGGAAATTTGGGAAAGTCATGGGAGGAAACCTGGAGAACAGCACCATCCCTAAACCAGAGTCCTCAGGAGAAACAGTCCTATCAACACTTTGATCATCTCCAGAACTGCGAGCAAATGCATGACTATTCTTTCAGCCTCTCAGTCTGAGGTTTTCATTACACAGCCCCAGCAGACTAAGACAGAGCTGCTAATTTAAGAAATAAGGACAAGATTCTATTTCTCCAGATCCTGGGACAGGCCATCACTCAGATATCAGTCTTGAATTTATCCTCCATTCTCTCCTCCCCGCTGGTTCGCATCTTTGTAGTAAACCAAATCTCATGTTTACTGGAATGTAATTTTGCTTCTATTCTGCACCATTCAACCACTTTTGATTTCCAGAGCTGTAAAATGTTTTAGTGCCTTAATGCAATGTGGATTTAATACTTACTAATATGTCTAAAGCTTTAATATTTATATGATATGTTAGTATCTAGCAAGATTATTTTTTTACCAGTCTTTTCTCAGAATTGTTTTAGATATTTTTGTTTTTTCAAAAGGGAACTTGATAAAATTTTACCTCTTATTGTTTAATTATAATCACATTTTATATGCATATTATTATTAGTTTGAGTGTATTGATAATTTTATAATCTCTCCAAAAACATGTCTTTATATTTAGTTAAATCTAGTTTTGTATCATTTAGCATATTTTAGCATAGATTTCCCTCCATAAGTCTTGGAAATTGTTATTTTTTTAATGTATCATGTTTTTTTCTTTGTGATTGTCATCACAAACGGGATATTCTTTTCTATAATAACATATATATGCATCATTTGTATTCATGTATAAAGAGAAATCATGTATAATGATTTCTATTATTATTTCTAATATTTTTCTGATGTCTCTTAAGATTGTTCGCAGTTTACACCGTATAAGATTTTGTTCCTTGTGTCAGTGTTTATTACTTCATCCTTCTCCACTGTCAGTTTGTGCCAGCCAGTTGTATTAGCCAGGGTTCTTAAGTGAAGCCATAGCACCTGATTATGATTCCAACATTCAGAAAAGGATTTCAGACAGTGCATCAGCTGGAAGACACACAAAGGACTGTCAGCAAGAAGCACGCTACTGTCATGTCACCAGTTCCGTTTGCTGACAGCTCTGCTGGCACTGCTGTGCTCAGATGTCACATCCGCACCACTCACACAGCCAGGAGTCAACACAGCCCTGTTGAACCCTGAGTTGCCAGCTTGGTGCCATGGCCTGCACACCCATGTTGCTTGATTTTCTTTTCTTTTAGCTTCTTTGCATTGCGAGCTCCAGTCAGATTCATGTGCCTTTTATTCTATTGACCACAAGGACCAGGTAACTGAGCAAATGGCTCACTGGAGGTCTGTGTTCCACTCATGAGATACTATGCACCCCCCTTAAAAAAAAAGGAAAACCTAAAAAGAGCAAGTTCTTATTATATCAGTACTTCTAGATAAGGTCTAAGAAGGCAGTAACAAGACAGCATTATGATGTACCTTCACTCGCCTTTCAGTATTTAAGTTTTTAACTTTTCTACTTCAGTAGAATAGGTAAAACGTTTCATCACAAAAAAACCATAATAACTTAGTTAAACTATATATTTTTATCATGCTAAAGATTTGGTGCCCTTCCTTCCTTCCTTCCTTCCTTCCTTCCTTCCTTCCTTCCTTCCTTCCTTCCTCCCTTCCTCCCTTCCTTCCTCCCTTCCTCCCTCCCTCTTTCTTTCTTTCTTTCTTTCTTTCTTTCTTTCTTTCTTTCTTTCTTTCTGTCTGTCTGTCTCATTCTTCAGTACTGGGATTTAAAATCCATTTCTGATTTAGGAAAACACACCTCAATTAAAAATAGAGCAGTAGGCTGGGATATAGCTCAGCTTCACAGCGCCTGCCTGGCAAGTGCAAGGTCCTTTCCCGGTGCTGTGAATGTCAGAATTCTATTATAAAAAAGTAGGAGGGAATTGTAGTGTTAAATCACTCATTTTGAAATTTGCTCATTTGTTTTAATGGCCAATTATGACTTTTCCCCCCAGAAAATGGTCTATTTAATTTATTTTAAAAATTTGTATAGAACTTTTGCATATTTCTGTCATGATTCTCTTAACTTCCTCAACATCTACAGTTAGTGTTCTGTTCACTCTAATTTAGTAAATATTTTTGTCTTTTATCCTCACTTAGCTATTTTCATGGTGTATTATAGTTTTATTTCCAAAAAAATGCCTCTTTACTGATGCTATTTTTTCTGTTTCCTTTTAAATATATTTTGGACTTTATCTTCACTAGGTTCTTTATTTTCTGTGCTGGAGAACCCTATTTTTATTCTATATCTAACTTTAAAAACTTTCTTCTAGATGCAGACTCTTACTTGATTCACTGCAGTCTGCTGCAGTCATAATTTTTCTTCTGCAACACTGCATTAGCAACTGTGTGTATGTTTTGATACGCTTCATTAATTCCTAGCAATTTTGTGATTTGAGTTTTGATTTCTTCTTTAAGCTAAGAATTGTTTGAAATGCATTTTAACAGGCTGTTTTCCCTTATACTTTGATATTCATATTAAGAATTTTTATACTGACCTATATTTACAATACCTGTAACACACTTTGGGAATATGTGAATGTATCATTTATACAAGGAACCATGATTAATCTATCTACTTCATGGATCCTAGTGAAAAGGTACATCTTGGGAAGTATAAAGTTTGATCTGAGTATTAATACATATGGCTGCAAATAAATGGAAATGTAATAAATATAAAATATTCATAAAGTACATTTAGAAATGCCATTTTCTGTTCTCTTTACTAGAGTTTTCATGAGCTCACTGATATAAATTTAAATCTTTTCATTGATTTTTCTATGCATTTTTTACATTTCATTAGTTAGGTAATAGGATGGTTTTTATTTTATGAAAATTTATTAAAATTATAGAATCACTGTATGTTTTCCTTATTTTATTAACGCGTTTGGTAACATATGCTCAACTCTATGAAATCAATAACATCACCAGCTATTTTGATCCTAATCTGCCCATCTCCTTCACAATAAATCTTTCTTATTAATCTTCTTTATTATGTTACATGCTTTTTATACGTCAATTATATATTTTAAACAATTCATATTTTTATGTGAAATTAGGATTTTTGTATCTTCTGTGTCAAGTATTTATATGATTATTTTTCAGCATGGAAGTGTTGATATATATGTTAAAGCTTTCAAACATTTATAGTTTACAATTTTATTTTCATGTAGGTTAGTGCTCAGTTATGTGTCTATACATTTTTTCTGTGTTCAATCCAATTCTCTTCTTTTGCATTCTTCTACCTCTTTCTCTTCCTTTCCTTTCTCCCGTATTCCTTACCTTTTCCATGAGATGTAGCAACTCAATTTGATAGATATATTATTTTCAAAACGGATGATAATTTTGGGTTACAATCATTTTTTTCTAGAATGCTTTCTATAAATTTGAAAACCAGACTTTGTGAAGTAGTTTGGGGTTAGTACTATTTCTCTTCTCCTCTGTTGAGAATATTGTTGAGAGTTTTGCTATGGAGAAGTTGGACCTATTATATTAGGCCAGCTTCACACTCCCTCTTAGTGTTTTAAAATTTTCGAATTTATCTTTCTATTTTTTTTGCCTAAAGAAGCTAAAATTTTGAAATTCAAACTAGCATATGTCTTGACACACCAATTTTTGAGATATTTTTTCTATTGTGAATTTTCATTGTCTCTTTTGGATTATTTCTGGCAAATCTCATTCATTCTACTTTGTATATTCTAGTTTAACTTCTTTTCCACTTACAGAGATATCTTCTGCAGAAGCACTGATTTGTGCTGATGTTCGGTTGACTTTGCTCTTTAAGTATAAGCATTTAGTACCAGAGGAAAGTACACTGCCTTTGTAATTTTGTTGAAAGTGCAAAGAGAAAAGGAGATGCTGAGGTTTAAATGATTTACACTCATCATAGATTAAAAGTTTTGGGTTTTGGGGTCTGATATTTTCACTTATTAGAGCAAAAATCTGAAGAATTTTATTGACTGAACAAAGACACACTTGGAGAGAAGTTTATGTAAATTGTAAGTAAAATTTCTTATCCCTAGTCTATGCTGTTAATACACAAATTAAATTCACAAATTCGTAGAATTCATTTCTTTTATTTGCCAAAGGAGGAAGAGGAACTATTTTATATAATTGATGTGATCCTCAATTGGGAAAATATGTACCATTTTATTAACACAATTCATATCTTATAACTAATGCCCTATAAAATTTTACATAAAATAGAATTGATGAGGAGGAAACTGCTATTGAAATTTTGGCATATGACTACTCAAGACATCTATGTGTTCCTCCATATGAGATGAAAATAAACCCTTAACTGGCCCTTCATTTAAGAGAGACATCTCCCATGTCTCTCTCACTGCTTTCAGTCCTCCTGGCCTCAGGGTGCCTTTTCCTGCAGAGTATGTCGTCCACGTTCATCTTCATTACTACACTAAGACCTCAAGAAATACGTATATTAAACAACCTTCATGACTTAATTTTGCCAAAGCAAAGTATACTTTACCTGACATGAGGCTAACTTGTTCCTGTCTCCTAGGTGTATATCTTCGTGGTTTCTTTCTGATAATATCTTAAGTTCACTAGGACCAGAAGCCCTGTATCCTCATTCTGTGTCCCTCACAGTGCCCAGTTCAGTGCAATCCTTGCTGCCCACATGTCAAACACTTGTAAAAAAAGAAAGCCAGTTTATCTCCTTTCTTTTCTGAGGGTTTGGACCTTCACTGGCTACATGAAGATGAAGCACTGACAGATTACATTGACACTTTTACACAGCTTTACACAGTCAATGCAGAAGATGTTATGCTCAAATATAGCATTTGTACTGTACAGAATTGTTTTCTTAAATTCTTCAGTTCTGGACAATTAAGTACCAGGTAAAAATTATCACAGGATGAGCTACTTTCACCACTTTTGTGCTATATGAAATTCTACTTAAAATGTGGGTTATCTTTTTCTAAAACATTTAATTTGGAGATGTCTTATAAGGCAGTTGTTGACCCTGTTCACTCTTGGATTTGCCCCGTGGAAGGTTCAGAGAACATAAAAGGAGTTTAGATGTCTATGTAACTTTAAGTGCTTTTTTCATTACAGATATGTAATTTATATTCTTTTTTACTTTATAATATTTGCCTCCAAATAAATTTTAAGTTTCAAAAATAGAGGGTGTACAATACTTATTTGTCATCCCAAATTTTCTCTGTGTTAGTAAAGAAAAAGTCCAAGATTACTCTAGAAGATTTGGCATTTAAGCAGGTTCATGCTGACTTTCTTGGGATTAATAATTCATATATTTTATCACATTTGGAGCATTTTAGTAAGTATATTATACCCATATTTTTTGTACAGTCAGTAAATTTTGTAGCTTTTAGAATCTCTGATATGAAATACAGGTTTGAAAAGCTATAACACTATCAATATATTAATATTTATGTACCTCTTTTCATGACAAACATTCTCAAATGCTCTCCAGTAAAATAAAATGAAATAAAGCATGAAGAAGGTCATTGATTACAAGTCCAAAGGTCATGTTAAAAGACAAGTGAAATGAATCTGCTTGGCAAAGCAATTGGCCAGTTTATACAAAAGATACCATTTCCTCGCTGGCCAGCTAAAGACTCAGAAGCAGCCTCTGGACAGTAAGGCAAGTGTTATAATTAACAAGTCAAATTCAGCAAAGCCTTTCTAATCATTCAGATAAGAGCACCCCTCCTGTCCAACTATGAACTAACCAGCCCTTCAGCTCATGGGCCATTTTCATAGCTCTATTAATGCAACTTTGCAGTTCTAAATATAAATAAGGGTAAATAAGCTGATAAAATACAGTCATGAAGGCATCTTTAATTTATTGTAGGGTATTATTTTCTTCACACATCACAGAAACAAATTATTGATATAAATTATGCGAATTTATTACTGTGATGAGGTCATTCATGAGTGAAAGATAAATCTGGAGGACAAATGCCCTTTAATGTGTACCTGTTGCTTCTCTAATTGTGGGTTGTCTCTGCCTAATTTCCTTTAAAAATGATGGTTCAACAGAAAGGTATTCTTCCTTTTCACACATGTTTAGTTCTAATTTAAACAGAAATGATGGAAACAGGAATACTGGATGGTATAAGAGCACAGGATGTTGGTGAGCATGCAGTCACAGAGAAACAGGAATAGAAGTCTACCTAAGGTCACATAATCCTAAAATATTGTTTCCAGGACTTTTCAAAGTTCCAAAATCTTCTAATGACATTTTTTGTCTAGCAATGACCCTAATGTTCCACCAAAAATAACCTCTACCTAGAAATTGCTGACTTTTCCCTTCTTCACTGAGAAGCCATGGGAAGAAGGTGACCAGTAACTATTTATTTTAGCTGTATATTCATTTATGTTGAGAGGAAGAACTAGCAGTGAGAAATAACCTGTAAGAGCCTCACACTTTATCATTCTGTCAGATTCCACTCAGGATCAATGCTTTTCTGTTTTAACTGCACAGTGTAGCAATAAAACTTCCTGGCTTAATGACCACTTTTAGGGGGTCCAAATTCATAAATAAAAAGAATATTCATGGAAGATATGATTTCCTAATTAAAATGACATTTGGCTCTACATATGTTATCATTGCAGTGATTCTCTGTTCCATTAAAAATCCTGTCCTCTAACTTAATACTTTGAAACACTACATGTTTTGTAAGATAAAGTATACTGTGATCTGGCTTCTTTGTGATTTGTTGTTCACTTACTTCCTTTATATTACCTTTCTCAACCTATACCTGCCTGACTGTGATTTTACTTAAGACTTAATTCAGGGAGAACCTCATCTAGAGATACATCATTTCTTTCATTTCTTTGAGTCTGATATTGTGATCCTAGGTAGGTATAGTTATAATGTCTTATTTTCTTATATCACTATGTGGTATAACAAACTGAGTCACTGTTAGAGTTTGTATATAGATGTCTCCCCAAAGTCTTATGCAGTCATAGGTGGGGCTTTTGCAGAGGTGGTTGGATCTATGGTGTGTAACTCTGAGATTGATTCACGGTGCAATGCCAAGATGAGGGGCACTAGGACTGAGGCTGTGAGGGCCACCTGTGCTAAATAGCCTGGATAAGCTATAAGGGATAGAGAGAGCTGAGGTCGTCCCTTGTTGCTTTGCTACCTTCTGCCTGCCATGAACTGCTTCTGCTCTGCAATTCCACCCTGCCTTGCAGCAGGTCAATTATGGACTCAAACCTCCACAAACTGTGACCTAAATAACACTTTCCTCCTTTAACTTTGGGTGTCAGGTATTTTGTCTTAAGAGTAAGAAAAGTAACTGAGATAGTTACTGAATGCAAGCTTTTGAAAGTAGAAAGGAGATAATTCACTTGGGCATGCACCCTAAGTGCCTGTTAGAGTCCATAACCTTTATAGAAACTCCAAAATTACCTGAATGAATAAATGATATAACCAAGAGAAAAGTTTAACTTTACGTAGTGCTACACAAGAAAACTCAGTGAATCAGAGTTGCCTTTTGAGACACTCTTGTTACAAACAAGCACTTATGTAGCCTTATTAGAGTCTTAGTATCTGGCTGTTAAAATTAAGGAAACCCAGATCCTTCACTATCAGAATTTATATTAGAACCATGGGAGAATTCCAGACCCTAATGAAAAATAAACTAAAGAAATACAAAACAAAATAAAATTTTGGGAAAAATAAAGCTAGATTTAAATATAGCTAAAATTGTCCTGAAAATGGTGGACTCCAGAGGGCCTTTTCACTGTTCCCATAATCTTTATTCATGATCCCAGAGCACACTTAAGTGTACTCTGTGGATGGGAATGCTTCTATTGACCCAAAATTACATGAATAATGGTTTAACATACATTTCACCTAAAATACTTTGCTTAATAAATTATAATCCTATTTCAAGCACTTCCTTCTTATGATAGGAACATAGATTTTTTATTTTAAACTAAAAGGAGGAAAATATTAACAGACAGACAACATTTTACAAAATATCAAAGGAACATAGATTTTTGACAAAGATATCTTACTATTGACCTCTTTTTAATACTTCAGTATTTAGGCAAATAATAATCAGAATTAATGTGATTGTTTACAGCTTTTGTTGATGCCTTCAACAGCACCTGCTCATGAATAGAAACTAGATATGGACTAAGACTTTGAGTAGGTGATCACTACATAGACCCTACATGAATATCTCCAATAGTGTTTCCGAAAATCAATTCCTCAATATCTTACACCCAAATTTTCTGGAATGATTTTTAAAAGGCAGACATGGGATTTCATTTTAAATTTCATCAATCATAAATATATAAACTTGTATTATTGTCTTTATAAAGAAATTATACCACTAAACTAGAAAAGGCAGTCTTTTTTATAATAATGATTACTTTCAGTGTGTAAACTATGAAAGTCTTATTTGGACATGCATTTATCATTCAATATTTGTTGACAAGTTTCTATGTGGCTGACTGTGTTAGTAGTGGAGGAATATGAAAGTGAAAAGAATTAAGAAGAGCAGTGTTGAACCGGGCGTGGTGGTGCACACCTGTAACCCGGCAATTGGGAGGCTGGGGCAGGAGAATTCTTGCAAGTTTGAAGCCAGCCTGGGCTACAAAGTGAGTTGAAGCCCAGCCTGAACTGCATAGTGAGACCCTGTCTCAAAATGACCAAAAAAAGAAAAAAAAAGAAAAAAAAAAAAGAAGAGCAGTGCGTAAAGGAATTATCAGACAACACAAGAAAAATAATTAAATAATTGTAAACAAGGATTGTGCCTCTCCATACACAGACACTCCAATATACTGGAAGCTGCATACATTTTCTGTGAAGATGGCATGGCTTTGATACCACACTAGAAATGAAACAACACATGTTAACTCTGACTCTTCCAAAATCAAAGTGTCATGTTTACACCCATGAAGTTCCATTTCAAACTGGGTTATTAATTAATAATAAGCAACCCTGTAATGGGTTTTCTCTTCAGCTGATACATAGGAAAAGAGCTTGCAATAATTTTTTTCTCTTTCTGAGGCATACCAGAACGTTATCTTGTTCTCTATTAAAATGGATGTTTTGTAGAGTTATTATTTAAATGATGAATTAAATGGCTCACTTTCGTTTCCTGTAATTTTTTTGCAGACTTGCAGTTAAGTTCTATCTTGTGGCATAGAATTCAGTCTTGTCTCCTGTTCTTCGTCTGTAGGAGAAGTGCCTCTTCCGGAGGAGGCCCTTTGCCTTGTCCTGGCTTCTCCCCTAAGTTGTCCACAGCATGTGTGGTGTGGTCCCTCATGTGACACTACTTGTAACTGCTTCCATTAAAAAATGGCAGCTCTACTCATTGATTGGAAGATTGATAAAGCATTGCTGATCACTGAATTGTCACTCTGCACTGCAAGTTACTCTTCCTCACTGTACTGCCACGCTATCACTATTGAGAGAGATATACAATATCGATTGTCAATCACCCAAAAATCTATCTTTGAATTAAGCCATTTCACTGTATTTTATCAATTTTTCTCTGCTATTGATTTGTTTATTATCCCTTTGGCTTATGTCATTAGCTTACTTTGAAAGATGTCATCAGAAATAACCCTGTGAGACTGCAACATTTCCTGTAGGGATTGAGTGGCTGGTTTACCCCATAACAGAGAATCCTTTTCATAAGGGTCTGAGAGAATAATTTTTCTCTGAGCTTCTCCAGAGCAATTGCTGTATCTTATAAACACCATATATTATATAGCTAGTCATGTTTTTCTATTCCTGCCAACTGATGGGAAGGTAGTGACAAATTTGAACTCTTCCCTTACTATGTGCATAGATTTTATGGCATAAATGTTCTATGTTTATCTTCTGGAGCCACGTCATTTTTTTATTATCCTTCATTTTTCATTGCCTCAATTTTCTTCCCAACTGAAAACACATTTTATTTTTTACTCTACATGTTTCTACATGAAATGGTGCCATAAATTATTTCTGAAACTAGGCAGGTTACAACTGTGTTTTTCTGTTTTCTGTTTATTAATATAAGGAGTGATCCTTAAAGATTAAATGGAAAAACTTCAATCTTTAACTATTAAAAAACCCCAAAAAGGTTAATGAGATAGTTCTAGGAAGGCTGAGGTGGAATGAAAAATGAGGAGAAAACGCAGTAAACTTTGGTGAAAAGAATAGACTTTGGTAAGTGCTTAAAGCAGAGGCATAGGTCACTACACTATTCGCATGACTGACCTGACTGCTGCATACTAGAAAGTAAGGAAGATGTAAGGAAAAAATATAAATGCAAGGAAACAACAAAGGTGCATATTCCTAGATGTATCAGAGCTCTACCTGGAAAATGAGGACCGAGTCTATCTTTTACATATTTTTCTTTTGTAATTTAAGCTGTTTTCATCACAAATTTTGTTCACACAATTAAGAATTTGAAATTCAGAGTGGCAGGCCTTAAACAATCAACTGTAGCAAGTTTGGTACAGGTTAGCTTGGAGGACTTTGGTTGTGGGAACTGCTGTTCCTGTGATAGCTGATAACAATGTGGACTTAATCATTACATATCATATTCATAGAAAACATTTCAGATTCCTACTGGGATAATCATTGAATGTCTGAGCTAGAAAATATCTTACAGAACACTTACATACAATCTGTTTATTAACAATTACTGAAACTAAGAATTAGGTAAATTATGTTATTTGCCCAAAGTGGCAACCAATCTGTTTTAAGAACCAGAATTAGAACAGAAGTTATGATTCAAGGATCAGCAATAGCTTACCTAATAAGTCAGGCATGCCCTGTGCCCTCATGAAAGTACTAGACCACTTTTTGTATAGAGATCAAGACTTTATCTATTTGATCTCAAAGGTGGAGAAAATGATTACTGATATGAGTCACTTGGAAAGGACATTGGAAATCTACACTGCCTCCATTATCTGTAGGTGAAATGCGGTGAAGGTGGGGCTTGAATTTGTTTAATGCAAAGCCTAGGTTATGATGATGCTAGCAATGAGACTGGTGAGGAGAGATGAATGTGGACAGATCTGTGTTTGCTTGTTTAAAATGCACATTGAAATAATAATCTCTATAGTCTAGGTAAAGGACCATTTTTTATTTTAAAGAGAAAAAACAAATTGATATAAAATTTCAAAACAAGATATTAGGAGATTAACAATTGTTAATACATTTTATACTGTCATCTTCAGGGTAGGAATCTGTTCATTTCTTCTGTGTTTTTCATCCTATGAGTATGAGGATTATGAAGTAGATATTGATGATCCGAATTTACAGGATTTGTAGTGACTTCATTTTTTCATTCCTCAATGCATGAATTTGAGTTTATTCTTTCCTTTTTTAGGTTGGCTAAAGATTTATCAGCTTTATTTATTCTTTCAAAGAACTAATTCTTTGATTCAGTAATTCTTTATATTATTATCCTAGTCTCTGTTGTGCTAATTTCTGCTTTGATCTTTATAATTTCCTCTCTTGTATGAGCTTTGGGCTTATCTTGCTAGGTTGTGTTTTTTCTAGAAGCTTGAGAAGCCACATTAAGTTGTTTATTTTTGCTCACACTGTTTTCCTGATGTGAGAATTCAAGGCTATAAATTTCCCTTTAAGACTGCTTTCACTGGGCCCCCTAAATTCCAGTATGTTGTATCTGCATTCTTGTTTGGTTGTAGATATTGTTTAATTTCCTTAATTTCATCTGTGACCCATTGGTTTTTCAGAAGAGTTTTATTTAATTTCTCCGTGTTTATAGAGTTTTGAGGTTTCTTTTGCCATTAATTTCCAATGTCAGTGCACTGTGGTCAGATAATATGCATGGGATAATTTCAATTCCCTTGCACTTACTTAAGCATGTTCTGCGTGCTAGCATGTGGTCTGTTTTAGAGAACATCCATGTGCAGCCAAGAAGAATGTGTATTCTGATATTGGGTGGAACACTCTGGAAACATCTACTAAGTCCATGTGTTCACAGGTTTGGTTCGGTTCTGATATTTCTTTGCTAATTTTTTGTCTAGTTGATCTATATCTCTTTGTGACAATGGGGTATTAAGGTCTCCCATTACAATTGTGTTACTGCTTATTTGATTTTTCATGTCCATTAATAATTTTATTATATAGTTGGATCCTCCCATATTTGGTGCAGACATATTTATGGTTGTTATCTCTTCCTCTTGAAGTTTTCCCCTAACAAGTGTATAGTGATTTTCTTTATCACTTTTGATCATTCTTGGTTTGAAGTTGACATTTTCTGCAAACAGAATTCCTATGCCTGCATTTTTTTTCTGGGTTTCTGTTTCATGGAAGATTGTTTTCCATCCCTTGGCTTTCAGTCTACGAATTTCTTTTTGAGTTAAATGTGTTTCTTGTACACAGCATAGTACTGGATCTTGTTTCTTGATCCACTCTGCCAACATTTTTTTTATTGATTGGTGAATTGAGGCCATTTACACAGATGACTATAACTGATATGTATTGGCTTATCTTTGTCATGATTATTTTCCTACTGTTTATTCTCTGTTTTTTTCTTCTACTTAGTTGCTTGCCTGGCCTGGTGGTTTCTTTCTGTTGTTCTTAGAGTTGTGGTCATTTTTATCTCTGTCTAGAATATCTTTCAGTAACTCTTTGTAGGGTTGGTTTGGTGGTCATATTTTTCCTCAGTTGTTCTTTGTCACGGAAGTATATTATTTCTCCATTAATTTTGAAAGATGGTTTTGGAGGGTACACCAATCTGGTTAGAAGCTGTTCTCTTTTAGGTGTTGAAATACTTCACTCCAAGCTCTTCTTGACTTGAAAGTTTCTGTAGAGAAGTCTGCCAAGATTTTGATGGACTTTCCTTTATGGGTGATCTGTTTCTTCTAACAGCTTTTAATATTCTGTTTTGTACTGTATTTGTGGAATCTTGATTATTGTATGTCTTTGGTGTAGTTTTATTTTGGTCATGACTCTTTAAATTTCTATATGCCTCATTGATTTATATAGTAATTTCTTTATCCATGTTTGGGAAGTTTTCTGCCATTTTTTCTGTGAGTAGTTTTTTATGGCATTTGTGCTATTTCTAGCTTTCTCATTGACCATAATCAATCTAATTTTATTCTTCTTTGCTTCATCTTGTAGCTGTTGGATTGATTTTTCGTGGTCTCTTGCTTTCTTTAAGATATGTTTCTTCTCATGATCACTAGCTTCAATTCTTGCTTCAAGATTTGATATTCTATCTTCACCTTCTTTTATTCTATTGAATGTACTTTCAATCAATGTTATAATCTATCGCTTTTCTGTTTGGATCTGTTTCATGGATTCCATTTCTTTCCTATTTTGGGAATCTTTGCTTCCATCTTTTTTCTAAGCTCATCTATTCTTTTATCTGTCTCTTCTCTAATATCTTTGATCTTAAGCATCATTTCTTTTTGCACCTGAGAGATTATTTTCTCTATAGTCTGTCCCACTTCTGCTGCTATTACTTCAGAGAGTTCCAGTGTTTAACTTCCAGTGTTGTCTGAATCGGTGTATTCCAGGCTTGTTCTAGGTGGGCTGGGGATCTGGGGTTGCATTTTATGTCTTTGTCTTGTCATTTTCTGTTTTCTCTTTTTTATTTTATTTTGTTTTCTATGTTGATGTTTGCTCATTTCTTATGATAAATAGCTTTATCACTAGTATTCAGGCTTCTCTGGGAAATGTTTGCTCTTTAGGGATGTCCTCTAGATGCAGGTGGTTCTTTATATCTATCCCAAGGTCCAATCTTCCCAATTTATAAAGGATAAGAAGTTACTATTTGGTGCAGCACCCAATCCTTTGGTACTAGGCTGTAGTGATGATTATGGCCCCATATAATAACAATGTTATCATTCAGCAGAAAAAAAATGGTTATAACATGTATGACATCCTGGCTAAAGTAGTACAGTTAGCAATAACAATAATTTAAAATATAGTTTAACTACTGACAAACTATGGTAATCATTAACCTGCTACCTCTGACCAAGTAGCAAACTCTAAAGTTATATAATGAAATCAAATGAATACCATGGACTTGTTTGCAGCCCTTTCCCCCTAGTGGAGTGATTTTACTCTTCTGCAGGGAATAGAGGTGTTAAGGTGGGTAGAGGACAGGATAAAGTGATAAATGAGATCAAATAAAGTAGAGTCCAGGCTGGAGCTAAAAGGAAGATCACTCAAGTTTTGGGAAACTGGAGGACATAGGAGGGAAAGAATGAAATAGAATGCAATGAAGTAATCAGAAAAGGAAGATACAATGTTTATTGACTCAAAAGTTTAAATTCCAGGAGTAGTTGAGTAAAGAAAGAGGATCAACTGTAGAAACAAAAAGTAAAGGTAAGCAACCTAAATGGTGAAAAAAAAAGAAGGAAGAAAGAGAAGAACAAAAAAAGAAAAGAGGAAAAGAAAGAAAAGCAAAAGTATCCAGAGAAAGAAAGGAGAGAAAAAAACATAAAACAAAAATAAACACAAATACTGAACAAGATGACATCCAACCAGACAGGAAAGGGACAGTCAATCAGACAAATATGGGCAATAAACGTAAAATACCTGTAGTGTTTAAAGCTCTGTGGAAGTGTCCACGTCAGATCCCAGAAAAGTGCTGAGTACTCCAGCCAAGTTTGCCATGGGAACTGTGCTGGATTTGGAGCTGATCTTGACCTCTGGTCAGGACCTTACTTTTGTCTACAATCAGAATGAATGAGTACAATGGGGTTTTAAGGGTTTCATTAGCTAAACAACTATCTCGTTATTTAAAATTTATTTTTGATAGTCTTGACAGAGCATTAGTTATTAAATTTCTGAGGTTATAGATTAAGATCGTTTATGTTTACAGAGGAAAGAGTAATTGAGAGTTTAAAATTTAGGGAACTTGGTTATTACAAGCAATGAATCTGGATAGGTCAGTTGAAAGAAACATTTTGTTTTTAATACAGGATGTTTTGTTTTTGCTTATTTCATTTTGTGATATTTTAATTTATGATTGCTTGATCATCTAGATAACTGCCTCAGTTACAGTTAATTTAGTAATCAAACTACATTCACATGAAGCTGACACAAGGAATATCAGGATTCTTCCTGGTGTTTGATCTGCAGTCCCGTAGGTTGAGAGAAATTGTCAGTAAAACACACAGTGATACTCTTCCCCATGCATACACACTGTTAGTGATGACATCTACTATTTCATAAGGTGCTTTCTAACACATAGTCTTTTGAGTTTGATAACTCCTTGAGGTAAGTGGGACAATTTCAATCATTCCTATTTTACTGGCAAGAAAGCTGAGCTCTACAAAGATGGTCAGACTGAAAGCAAGTCAGTGGTGGAATTCAGACAAGCAGCTTTGAGTCCCTGCTCACTGCCTTTGTCAATCTGATTGTTACAGTCACGGTCATGGTTGGCATGACCTCACAAATGAATCAATTACAAAGGCATGACAACACGTATTCCTAGGCTTCTTCTTAGCCCATCTCTAAGTCACTTTCTTATTGCAATACAGTGAGCTCTTAATTTGAACTTAATATTGAAGATAACTTAACTGTGACTTTCTTTTTGATGGTGCAGTGGGAACTTTGTGCCCACACCTGTATATGCTCAACCTGGTAGATGCAGAGTTAATAGCACATGAAGAAAGTTTTGACTAATGAATGTTGGAAGTTAGTATTGAAATTATTCCAGTTTTTTTTCACTTTCTCTATTCATGGACAGATGATTCTGAAATAAATTTGAACCTAGAGGCATGTATTCCTAAGAATGGAGAAAGTGGTTGTACTTATTACTTCTGAGTGCAAAATACATCATCATACTGGTTTTTCTACCTTTTGTGCTTCACTGTTCTCAACATTTTTATTCTATTTCCTAGGATAGAGTGATCCTACAGAAACGTATTTTAAGGACCCTCAATTCCATACTCCGAATTTTGGTGAAGCCAGCCTGCACTCACTGTCCATCACTGCCTCAGTCTTTGGTTTACAGAGTTCTCCACATTCCCACCTGATTCACCTCACTGCTTCCTCCTACTGACCCAAATTCTAATTCCCTCTTCAAGACAGAATTGCTCTGCTACTTGTCTCAGGATTCTTTTATTTGATGTCCTTGGCCTTCTCTGTATGGTTGATACATTGTGTCAACTTGAGAAGTCTAGAAGCTTAACTAAGAACTCAGCAGTTCTACATCCTGGGATGAAAAGGACATGCCCTTACACTCCAGGATTTGTTCATTGTGTCAACTTGAGAAGTTTAAAAGTTCAACTACTAGATTCAGCAGGGGGCCAGGGTCCTTACTCTGTGAGCATCCTCACCTTATGAAAGGGGAGGGCATGGAGATGGTGTGGGGTGAGCAGCTAGCCAGCATACACTATAAGGAAAGAAAAGAGGTTTGACCCCCACCCTTTTTGCTCTTGATACTTTTGCTGTCTTGTGCTGCCTTGGACTGCTGCCCCTGTGCTGTGCCACCCTGCCTTGGAGCCAGCTGATTATAGACTGAAACCTTCACAAACTGTAAGTTAAATAAACTTTCCTTCCTTAATTTTGGGTGTTGGATACTTTGTCTCAGCAAGAGAGAAAAGTAACCAAGACATTCTCTCAGATACTTCTATCTTCATTCCTAATGAGGAAAACCTTGACATGATTACTTATATGCTTATATGAAGAGATAATTTTGTATTAGCTGACTTCTTTTGATAGTTCCTAAGCACCTTTAAGACATTTGGTTATTTATTGTTGATCCCCAGCACCTGGCATACTGTTCAAGGATTATTTCCCGAATGCTCATAGTAGGAGGGAAGTGTTGGTTGTTCCTTCTGATCAACTTGATTTCCCATGCAACTGACTTAAAATCGCTGTGGATGCAGCAGGCCTGAAAGGGTGTAACTCTACAGCTCTGCCATAGTGTGTTTATATTTGTTGATACAATAATAGGTGAGACTCATAAATTCTGTCCTTCTTTGTGTCAGATTCCTTTTATTTGCATACTTTTTGCATAGACCAAATATTTGGAAATCAAAGATTAGAAGGATATTTAAAGTTTGTAAGCATTTTAGTGTGGCATCTCGTGTGAAATTTCTAATCTCTTATATTTATAAGAAAGACCAGGCACAAGCATACTACTGGCAGAGCCTAAAAGGCTTTCCCTGGCCTTTCAGTGTGGGGAGACAATGCATACTCTCTGTACACACAGTATGTTTTATGACACTGAATAAGGGTGGGGAATTTGGTTTTTTAAACATTATTATGTACAAAATGGGCTGAGCAACCTCATAGAGGGCATGTATCTGTATTACTTCTTAGAGTCTAGTAAGAATATGAATATTTCAAAATCTTCTGCCGGTTTTCCTATTATCATATAGATAAGGCTAATTTCAAAGGATCCATACTAGTGGAAATATAACTTAATATTGAAATGAATGAGCTTAATTTCTCTAATACTTACATTAGTTCTTCATATTGAGTTAAAAATTTATTGAGGCAAATAAATTACTTCAGACTATTGGGTTTCCTCTTAGAACCCTTTTTTCAGTAACATATTAGGTGCTAAAAGATGATGTCTTTAAAGTGGAAGGGTTCTCTTTTCCTTTGGCTTCATACTTCCCCAGTGGCAGGAGCTCTGGGAGAATAGCACACCTGGTCACTGAGTCACTGACTTACCCTGCAGAAGAAATGGTTGATCTGATAGAGAGTTTAGGGGAAATGGAGTCTGTTCCACCTCACTTCATTTTCTCATCTTTCTTTGAAAGCCAACTGCCCTCAGGGAGCACACTCTGTGCCCTGAATCATAATACTGAGGTCCTTACTTCTGCCACCTGGGCACACCTTCCCTGCCTCCACTGGAAATGTAAGCAATGCTATGACCAACCTTGGTACAGTTCGTGAGTACCTGGCCTTTTACTCTTTTTATTGAGAATGAATCTGAAGTCTTAAGAGTCAGATATAAATTTAACAATTTGCAGTGCAATATCCATTGGTGAATTCCTACAATCCTGCCTAATGACACTATGTATTCTCTTTAATGTTCCTTTAAATTATTATGTTCTTATTCCCTTTAACGATTTGATCAATCTTCTATTCCTACCCCTGGTAATCTGAGCAACTTGGTTGAAGATAACAATACATAATATAACAGCCACTGTTAATCTCTATCATTTGGTTTGAAACCCTGTACCATTTTTAATGCCCTTGCTTTGTGTTTTCTGCATTTTGCTATTTTTCTCTTTTTTTGTACTATTTTCTTTAAAAGAAAAAAAAATATTTAAAAAAACAGAATCCCTTCCCGCAACTTGCCTTGACATCTAAACTAAAATATTATTCCGTTTAAAGTGACAGTTTTTAAATGCAAGAAATATTTCTTGAAATGATGTTTTCTTTCTTTTTGGGGGCTGATGATTGGATTACGATTTGTTGTAGAGTGCTTAACTTTAGATGTTTGTTTCATTGGAAAGCAAATTGATTTATCAGTTTGAGATTTTGATAAACTCTGCTTCAGGCCTTGGAAAAGTTTCTGAAATCTATTTCAGAATTGTATGTATTGAATTTCACCAAAAGTAGGCAACAGTGCAATACTGTTTGGACAGAACAAGCTCTAAAGTTTTGACAAAGATAAAACACATGGTTGATTCTTATTGCTTTGCTATTTGGTCAGAAACATGTAATTTAAATTTGTTTTTATATTCTTCTCTCTGCCCATACCCAGACACCCCCCACGCCTGCAGTAGTGTCAGGGTTAAAAACTCATGAACAGACATTATTTACATAACCCTTTGGTAGGATAAATTAATACTGAACTTTTGAGTGTTTTACCTTGTGTAACTTAGGCTTGATTGTTTCATAATAAGTGTAGTTTTCATACATATGTGTGATTGACCTCTCCCACGTGTCAGTTTCTGTTTTTAAAAATTTTGGTGTGACATTTACCTTTTGGAGATTTGTTTTCCTTTTCTTTTCCCCTTTCCTTATTAACCTGCAAGCTTCATCTGTACGCCACAAGAGGTGGGGAACCACTTTGCTGACCTGAATCAAACAAAGCAGTAAGACTGTCAGGTTAACCTCGGTTCTGCTCCTGTCAACCATAAACCCTTAACTATTATTTTTTTTTTAATGAGGAACTAACAAACATTTGGTCATTTTTCAGACTTATCAGGGAAGGAAGGAAAACACTCCAGTATCTAGTCATATCATTTACATGATTCTGTCAAAGATCTTGCTCACTGAGATACCTGATTTATGGGGGTTTTGATTACTCAGTTAGAAAATGCTCCTGCCCCTATAGCTTTAGGAAAAAAAAAAAAAGAAAATTGAAGGGGGCTTAGTAGTTGGACACATGAGAATGAGCAGATATAAGCAGGGTGAAGTTCAGCTAATAGCTCCCTCAATTACAATCACAAAGAAAGCCCAGTCCCTGCTGGAGAAGTTCCGTGTGGAGAGGGTGCAGCGACCTTATCCTTTCAGTCATGGGTCTGGCGAATGTGAAATCACTTTAGTGTGTCGATCTGAAATATCTCCAATGATTATGCTGCAGTTATCAAATGGAGGTCAGAAAGAAGGCAGTGGGGTCTGCCACCTATGAGAAAAACAAGATTTAAGGAGAGCATAGTTCCTGAGTGGGGTAATTCAGCAGAACTGGGCTGAATATAGATGTTGTCTCTCACAGTGGAAGGCAGTACATGGGAAGGCGTGATGCGGGTAGCTGCAGGAGGCCCTCCTCCTTGCTGTTGCTTTCATGGCTATTAAAATGCGTTCCCAGGTCTTTCCTGTACAAGAATGATTTTGGTGAAAATGCAATGAAAATATAATAAAATAAATAGAAGAAATGCCAGTTGTACGCTTGAAGTGCAACTCTGATTTAGGATTTATTGTTTTTCAAGTTACTCTATAAAATTCTTAAAAAGAGCCTTCTGCATTTCAACTAGTTGCTTTCTTAAGGAAAGTCTTCTGAAGTTTTTTTTTTAACTATGATGGAAACACAACAGGAAAACACCGTGTGAATTAGATTGGCTAGTGCTCTGCATTACTCTCTGTGTTCCTATAGCAACCTTCCAATTTTACTTGCCCATTATTGACCAGATATATTTTGGTGGCTGCTCACTGCAGAATAAAAAATGAAGAAGACAAGGTAATGGAGGGAATGGATGGGAAACATGGTCAGCATTTGTTATTTTTCTAGCACAAGTTCATTATTTATAAATGTACCCCATAACTTCAAATAACTGTTATGTTTTTCCCCCCCTTGGATTACTACACCTGCAGTCCAGGGAGTCCACGAAACAGCCAGACCCATACTCTTGCCCAAAGGAATTGGGTTCTTAGAGAAATCCAGGCCTATGGGCATGTGTGCTTGCCAAATGCAGGCTGTGTGTACCCAGCCGTGCTCGCAGGAACTGCACTGTTGAGCAAACTGTAAATATTAATGAAGGACGTTTTTCAGGACAACACGTTCACTGAGCCCTCTTATCTGTCAGAACCGACTCAGTCAGTGCACATTCTCTGGAAAGATCGAATGTTTACAGAGTCATAAATTGATGTTCATCTGCAGTTTTTGTATTCCTATCAAATGGTTTTCTTTATTAAGCCTAGGCATTTCAATATACCATTGGTATTTTTTTTCTTTGTGGAGAAGTTAGACAATTCTTTCACCTTTTTTCGAGTGAAGATAGGGTGAGATGGGCAGGATGTCTTGTGGTCTTTTCAAGGGCTACTTGAATGTGAACTATAAACATTGTCTAAGTAAAAACTGAGGTTTCAATGATAGGATACTATTTTAGTTTAGTCTGCTACAGATTAATTAGTCCTAGTACATGGGAGCCATTATTAAATTAATTGTGATATACATGCAAAGAGCTTTGTATTACATTCTTGAAAACATTACATGTGATGAGATTACTGCTTTCTTCTCTGTAACTTTCTTTTCTTTCCTCAAAACAAACATATAAAAAGAACTAACTCAGAAGTTCTTTGGTTCCTCAAGACAAAATACACTTATTTTATAAGAATTAAAATAATATGTACATATTCAAACACACCCACACATACATGTACATATTTCACTCATTTTTAATTAGAGAAAAGTAGTTTTTGTTCATCTACCATGTGCCTCCCAAATGCCAACTTAGTTATACATTATAACATTAACCACATTATATTTATCTTGTGTGTTTAGTAAGAGTTATTGCTTCCCAACATCAAACTCATTAAGAAATTTTGGTATGAATTTATAATTTAAAGAATAATTAAAATTGTAAACCATATCACGTAGCCTTTAAAAAATTTAAAATTCATTTGTAAAGGAGAAGTCTGGAATTTTACACTCAAAAAGCCAGAGGCAGCAGAGAAGATGCTTCGATGTCACTTAAAAGTAAGCATGTTCCTCTACCTCCAGTTTACAAATTCCCAGATGACCAGCCTGGGATGAAGCATCCCAGGAGAAATATGAACTACTATGAGAAAGCAGAACCACCTTAGCAGAAATCTTATTCAGTGACATCTTCTACATTTACTTAGTCTCTGTTTTGGTTAATTAGGAGGATTCTGATAACAGGAACCAGGACCATTTTAATGGTACCACGGGATGTACCATGAACTATACCAAGAGTCTAGGAGGTCCCCAACCACTCTTCCTTTCTAGTCTCCTAAATATTGTCCAGTCAACGCATCCACAGTTGTACCTGTAATTGAATTCTATCCTCTTCACAAAATGCGTTTTTGGAGTTTGATTCTTCTCAAAATGTCATTAGTCCAGAAACAGGTATAATTTAAATTGGTATTTATGGTATATAAATGAAAAAGAGCTTCACTAAAGAAATTAAAGAAAAACTAAATGTCCTCGTTAATCTTTCTGGACTTCATAATATCTTTTATTTTATTTACATATATCCTTTCCTACACACTTAAATTTTATTTTAATTTTGTAAGTGTTGCTTAATATATCCTCAAAATACAGCAATGAACTTAGAAATTACTAGGTGCTTAAAAATGTTTTGTATGTTGTTTTTTGTTTTTTTTTTTTTTTGTTTGCTTTTTTGCTTTTTGTTTTTATGTTTGCTTACTTTTAAGGATTAAATGCACCTTGGGCTACGAGAAAGAGGAGCACAGTGCCTAAGCAGGGAAAAGTTTATTTCCACAAAAAAGAATAGGAGAATGAAGTAGATATGTTACCTATACTGTATGTTTTCCATTAAGAGTTTTTCTTTATTTACTTGATGCATCTGACCATCATACAGCTTTATTTACAATTCTTGGCAATTTTGCTGGCTATTCAGAATTCATTCTTTCTCTTTCTCTCTCTTCCTCTGTTTCTTCCTCTCCCCTTCATCATTGGTCAAGTCAGGGGTGGTTAAATGTTTCAAAACAAAACAGTCAGAGTTCTTTTTGTGGGGTCAACGTGGAGGTTGGAATTTAAGATCCTTTCTCCAGAGAGTAAGGCTGTGACCACTGAGGAGCACCATTACTGCTAATTTGGAAAGGTGATGGTCAGGAATGAGGCCTACAAAGGAACATGAGAGTTGGAGCTATGAAGAGAGAGTTGGGGGCTGGGAGAATTTTCTAAAGTCACTAAATTCTTTGGTCTAGTTACACCCAAGGACCTAAGGCTGGACATGTCATAGATGTTCCTGATATAGGAGCCAACATGTTATTTTGTTGTTATTAAAGTTTGTTTGAGGGGAGTCTCATTTGTAACCTAAAAAGTCTCGACTAATGCATGGGATGCCATGAAGTTTATGAAAATCCAAGCATAGGAAGTAAAGTGAGGGTGGACAACACAACAGAGTTGGGACCAAGAATGTTTTCTTTCCATTATTTGTGGGTCTGGTGGTCACTTCTCTCTACTGCTTACTGAAAATACACTGTACTTTAGTTTTCTCCTTTTCCTGCAAATCTCCCTTTCTTTCTTTGTCCTCTGTGTGTATCCTTGTACCTTCGCTGCTTTTGCATGACTGTGGCCTCTACTTTGCACATGATGTAGTGTCTGGGCCAAGATTCCTCCCACTCTTTAAGCACTTTGTACCTTATTTTCTCAGCTTTTTATCTGGCTTTCAGTTTAAGTAGCCCCTGTCATTTTCATTAATAATTTTAAGATATCTGTCATAATCTTTCTGAAACACTCCTTTGGTGCTTCAATACCAAATTCTCAGAAAGAAGAATCTGCTCCCTTGTGTTTATGGATCTTTGCGCAACTTCCATTTGGCCCTTCCCAAGGCCTTGCTTTCTTCTACTCCCACAACTGGTGGTTTCTTGGCCTCAGCTGTTGTCTCAAATGACTCAATACCTACTACTTGTCCTTTCAGGACATGGAGGAAAACCCCTACCACAGGGCCTGAAAGAAACTGGTCATGTGATTTCACCCCAGGGAGCTGAAACATTTGCACCAATGGAAAACAGCAGAGCTGGTGTCCAGTATCCTTTCTGTTGCTTCTCTGTGGAAATTTTTCATAGTACAGCTTTTATATGTGGACCATGAGATATTTTTCTGTGTCTGACTTTAACTGCCCAAATTTGGCTATGTCTCTTTATAGCTTGTCATAAAGAAATGACCAATAAGGTAAAAATAAAATGCTTTCTCAATTCCTTCCCATTACTCCTGGATTCAGTTTCCTTCTTCCACTTCTCTGGCTGGTTTCAGCCAGAATAAAGCATTTGCACACCAGTACTGTGGTACACCATCTTGGCACACTAGACTGGGCTATGCAAATCCTCCTAACAGCCTTGTGAGATAGTTACTAATGCTGCCTGCCTTTCAAATAAGGAGACCAATCAAGGTTCCATCAGGAAACAATGGCAGTCCCACTTCAGGGTCACTCAGAGGGTGTATTTATGGGACTATTCACAATTATGTTCTTAGCACAGACAAAACACCTTTAGTCTAACAGTGATGATCTGGTGGCAGTGGAGGTATTGGGATAAAAAGTATTCCTCAGATAAAGTGTATTTCAAAATTAATAATGGAAAACACGGTGGTTTATGAGTAAGCATAGTTCTATGTAAGTTTTTTTAGTGACTATGCTCACTAGTACTTTTTTTTACCCCTTTAGTCTTGTGAATAGGACACTGAAATGTACCTGCCTTGTTTTACCACCCAGGGAGAGATTCTTTGCCATGAGACTCATCACTCAGACCTCTAGTGTTATCTGCTCATGTAGATCTTACCCACAGTTGAATTAATGCTACACAGGTGCACTTTCTCACACTGCAATCCTCTTCCACTTAGAGTGATCTTGTTTTCATATTTTAGTTAAGTCTCCTTTATCTCTAAAATAATCCTCAGAAGGACTTGGGTGCCTGGAGTATACTGTAGCACAGCATTTCCCCCAAAGCTTTCTTGACTCCAGCTTTTTTCATTGTGTGCCATCACAATTAAGAGACAAACCAGGAGTCCTCCCTGAGGGGTTAGGCTGCAGAAATTTTACAATATGGAAGTTTCATTCTTTTCTGTAATTATCCCAAGATATATTTTAATTACCATCAAGTTGCTTGGATTCATTGAAATAGAAAAGTATAACTGGAGATCACCTATAATTCCTTTGCCATCCAGATTAGAAAACAATACCTAATCAAGTAAAGTGAAAATCTAAAGACCACATAGCTTCTGATTGCTGCATGACCATTCATTTTCAGGGAATTTTTGATACTCAAGGAAAATGTGTATTAGGTTGTAATAGTGCAATATCCTAAAGTCATATTCTACTAAATGACTAATGTCTGGGAGGTATTTACCAACTCCCTCGTTTTCAAAGCCAGTGTCTTCAGGAATTACTCTGCCTGAACTGGATTTTTTCCCTATACCATATATTCTTCACCACAGCCTGTCTAAAGGAATTGTTCTGCAGAATGAAGTATATCTTGTGTTATATAGGCACAACAGGGAATTGATGATTAAAAATACAGCAAGAATTGTAGTGCGTGCTAATTTGTTATTTCTCCTGAATGCCTGTGTGGAAGACAGAAAAAAGTGTTCTTCAAAATGCAATCTGGGGTTCTCTCATATTCCATCTCTCTTTTGATATAACACCAAGGGTCGAGTTACTACCAAGCATCTGAATAATTTGAGACCTTTCATTATTTCCTTTCCATCTTCCCAGTGTGTGTTGAGGATTGATATAACACAGATGTGAAAGAGTAAATATGCTCATTGCAAGCTGGCACATATTATCACTTTGATGTCATCCCTCTTCAAAATTTGTGCATTAATCCTAAGATAATGTCATCATTTCTTATATTATTTGTAAAGTAATAAATATACATTGATAAAACAAGGATGGTAATTGCAAGGTCGTAAGTGATGTCCAAAAGGAAATACTACTTTTATAAGCCAAGCAGTCTCACCTAATGTATTAGTGTATGTTGTCTTTAGCACTGATTTTTTTCCCCTTAGGACAACCTAATAAGTTTGGTTTTGGCTGATAGTGTCCTCTGACGGCGAAGTGTTTTCATAAATAAACATGTTCCATTTCCTCCTCTTTTCACAGGTGTCTTCCTTTCAGCCCACCCTAACTCTTTGTTATTTTTAGACACAGAGTTGGATTAAGCTCCTTTCCAAGGTGTATTTTTCTCATTTTCCCCATTTATATTCTTGTTCTCTTGTTCTTTGGAAGTCTCTGAGTAAGTCAAAGGTTTTTCAGCACCCTTGATCTTACTGTTTATTATCTCTAACTGGGACAAGGATCACTGTATTAAGTATAACACTTTTAAAAATATTACTTGAATAACTTGATTAAGTGTTATTAATTCATTTCCTGTACATTTTAATTGTCTACATAAAAAATCTAATTCTGAAGACATTTAATAGTCTGGCAGAGAGTGCTTTTTTTTTAATCTTCTAACTCATTCTAGAAAATTTAATTTGTGCCAGTGAATTTGTACATGTGTGAAAGAGACTTGTATGAAACAGATAATCACCAGAGTTATTGGGTTGTTGAATTGTATAGTGTCATAAAATCACTTCTGTAAACAAACACGGTGTCACAATATCTAATAAGAACTGATAAGATTGTGTACACATGTGCTTGTACAATTGCTTTATTGGGAGAAAAATTTTACCCTTAATTTTCTGGAACAAAATTTATATTTATTTATTTAATACTTCAAATTTATTTGTTTTGCATCTTACTTTCTGTCTTCTTCCATACCATTGCTGATCCAATAATCTTTATTTTCACAGTAAAATGTTGTATTCAAAAATAAAGAGACCTAGAATCAATTTCTGTGGGAGTTTAAATTGAAACCATTTGGCTTGATTCAGAGGAACCTATTTTTGACTCAGTGCTCTAAAAGATACTGAACAAATGTTTCAATCCCCTGAGTCTCAGTGTTGCTATCTGTAAATGGGGAGGATATAATAATGTCTCTCAAAAACATTAAGAATTGACCAAGATGTAAGATTTAAACTGCTTAAATTATTATAGGTATACAATACATGAAAATTTGAAATTATGTGGAAAGCTAAATTTATATAAACTATTTAGAGAAGTGAGTAACAAGCATTCTGTGTTAGAGACCAAATATTTTAGGCTTTGGCATTTGTACTGTTTCTGTTCCAGGTACTCAGCTTTGATGCTGCAGTATGAAAGCATCCATGGACAGTATGTAAAGAAATGATACAGCTGTGTTCCAATAAAACTTTATTTGCAGAACAGATGATGGCCAGGATTTAGCCTGTGCATCACAATTGGGAGACCACTGAATTATTTCTTTTCTTTCTCTAAAAAATTCTTACTTTACATAATATTTGAACAAATTTTTGAAGTAGGAAATAATGTTTTGATTCATATATCCTTTGGGTAATGACCAATTCAGAGTGTTTAGCATATCTGTCATCTCAAACACATGTCATTATTTTCTAAAGTGTAACATATTTTGAAATAGATACATAAAATTATACATATTAGGCACCATGTGGTGTTTCAATTCATGTGTGTGCATGTGTGTGTGTGTGTGTAATGTATAAATCCTGGTAATCATGTCGATCTCCTCAAGCATATATCATTTCTTTATGATGAAAAACTTCATAATTCTATGTTCTGGAAGTATAAGATAGTGATAAAGTATATCCTTTTCTGTGGTCATCTTACTGTGCTCTAGCACCCTAAAATTTCCTTCTCTGTAGCTCTCACTGACCAGCCTTTTCACATCCTGCCCTCCCGACTCTACTCTCCTTGGTCTCTGGAAACTAACAATCTGTGTTCAATCTCTGTAAAACAACTTTTATACATTTCACCTTGAAGAGACAGCATGTGGAACTCATCTTTCTGTGCGTGACTTATTTCATTTGTCATCATGTCAGTGCCCTGGATTCAGAATATGGCATCTACATTTTACATTTCTAATATTAACACAAATCAATTGTGGAAATTAATGAGATTCGCTATAATATTTTCAGACACACATACATTATCATTGATCACATCTATCCACTCTTCTAATGCCCCATATACTAATTTTTCTATTTTCAAAGTCAACTCTTAATTTCCACATTTAAGGGAGAAGATGAGATATTCAGCTTTCTGTGCCTGGCTTACTCTATTTCACTGGATATACTCCAACTTTATCTGTTTTCGTGAAAATAGGAGAAGTTGCTCCTTCACCTCCTTCTCTTGCTCCTCCTCTGGCTTGTGTGTGCATGTTGGGGAGTGGGTACTGGAGACTGTATCTGGGAAGCTCTGAGGTATATGTAGAGACTTTGGAATCGAATTCTACAATGTCTTGCTAAGTGGTTCAGGCTGGTCTCTACCTTGCAGTTCTTTTGCCTCAGCTTCTGAGTTACTGGGATTGCAAGTGTTTGCCATCAGGGTTAGCTCAGAATTTCACTCTGCTTTAAAGCTGAATAATAGTCAATATATATATATTCCATGTTTCTGTTGATGAATATCTACACTGCTTCTATATCTTAGCTATTGTGAATTATGGGACAATAAAATGGATATGCACATTTTTTTGGTATACATACCTCAATTTTTTTTTTTTGATATATACAAAGGAGTAAGGCACGTACATTATATGGTAATTCTATTTTTAATTTTTTGAGAATATCTATACTTTTTTCATAGTGGTTGTAGTAATTTACATTCTTATAAACACTGTATGAAGCTTGCTCTAATCCACATACATGTCAGCATGTGTGTACTGATGGTAGCCAGTATAACCAGAATAACACAATTTATCACTGTAGTTTTGACTTTCATTTCCCAGATGGTTAATGATTTTGACAATTTTTCTTCTACTAATCAGACATTTGTATTTATTTTGTTTTGTTTTGTTTTTTTTTTGGTTTTTCTCTGGTACCGGGAACCGAACTCACGACCTTGTGCTTGCCAGGCAGGCACTTTGCCGCTGAGCTAAATCCCCAGCCCCTGTATTTATTTTGAATTGCTATTACTCAGACCACCTTTTTAAAAAAATTTCAATTACTTATTTTTTGAGTGTTTAAAATATATTCTGAATACTAATTTTGTGTTAAATGAGTAAATAGATTTTCTCCCATTCTCTAGGTTGTTTCTTTATTCAGTTTCCTTTGTTGTGCAGATGCCTTTCAACTTGCTATAATCTCTTTCTTAACTTTTGCTTTTGTCTCCTGCACTTTTATAGTCCTATCCAGAAAGTCACCTCTTGTACAGACATACTGAAGTACTTCCCTATATTTCCCTCCTGTAGTTTGTTTCAGGTTTTGTATCAAGGTCTTTGGTCCATCTTTAGTTTATCTTTGCACAGAGTGATATGCTTTCGTATGTTTTTACTATATCTCAATCACACTTAATATTTTTTAAATTCAGTACTGATTCATATTTCTGTTTAAACGTTTACATATAAAATGTATTTATAGTAATGAACCAAATACTTATTTACTGTCACCCAGGTACAGTACCACGTATGGGCTGAATTTTCCTAAGTTGTCATTCCCAGATCCATTTTACTTCCTTCTCTTGAAGAAAGATGCTATCATCACTTTTTAATTTATTGTTTCTTTAAATATTTTTGTGCTTTTACCAAATATGAATGTATTTCTTAAAAATATAAATCTTATTTGACTATTTTCTATTTGAATATTTTGTCTACCCAAAGTTTATATGTCCAAATCCTAACCCCCAGTGTGATAGCATTAAAAGATAGAAGGTCCTTGGGACATAATTATGTCGTGAGGTTAGAGCCCTTACAGAATGGGATTAGTGTCTTTACAGAAACACATGAGTGAGGAATCTTCCCCTCCCCTCCCCTCTCCTCCCCTCCCCTTTCCTCTCCTTTCCTCTCCTGCCCTCTCTTTTCCTTGATGTCATATGAGGATATAAGAAGTTAGCAGTCTACCATTAAAAGAGGGTCCTCTTCAGCCTAGACCATTACAGCACCCTGATCTCAGACTTCCAGTCCCTAGAATTGGCAAAAATTTGTTTCTGCTTTTGAAAACATCCAGTCTATAGTACTTTGTTATGACAGGCAGAACCAACATGGTATCATATAATTTATGGTAATGTCTGTGTATAATACACTGCATATGTGTGTCCTGTTTTTTTCTTTTCATTTAATTTTGAGTGTTGAGTGTATTATCAGTTTTTCTATTGAATTATTTGCCTGTTTCTTAAAGATCAAAAAGTTTCTAAGTATTATGTTTCTAAATCGAACTACAATCAACTTGAAAGTAATCTTCCTCTCGTAACAGCAATTTTCCTTTTCATTCAATGCTTTTTGATATTCAGAGAATTTAATGTATTATGAAATTTAATAATCTTAACTATATTTGAGTTATTTTAGAGATATTTTCTTATATTCATGCCATAAAGTTATTTTTTCCTTAAGATTAAAAAAGTTCCATTACATACTCAGGCCTATTATTTATTAGGAATTGACTTATCACTTCTCATTGTATAAAATTTGAATCCATTAATTTATTTCTATATAAATAACCAATTTCCCAGTGTTTTTTATTGAACAGTTGATTGAAACACTGCATTTACCTACATGGGCTTTATAATCTATTTTAGTCATAAATTTCCATGACTTTACCCTAATACGTTGCTTCTCAATGTCTTTAGTGTCTTAATAGTCTGGTATCTGGAGGGAAAGTTGTGTCTTACTGTGTTTGGTTTTTATTTTTTCCATATAAATTATATTGACAGGTTCCTTGAAAAAAATCTTTTAGTTCTTTGTCTCTTTATATATGGTTTTGACAGATTTCTTGAAAAAATTTCCTTCTGTTATTTTGATCGGGATGATATCTAATTTTAGATGTATTTAGGGACTATTGATAGCTTTAAACTATTGACTATTTTTATTTATGAATGTGTCTATCTCCTTAGTCTTTAAATTTATTTAAGTTTGAATAAAGTTTTATGCTTTTGATTAATGCTATTCAAATATGTTTATGTTTCTGGTCGGAATTTACATCATTATAAAAATGATACATTTTATTTTACCAAATTTCACCCTTATTTTGCTGCCATATAGGATTGCTATATATCTTTTTAAATGTTCAACAATATTCCAATTATTTATAATGAATTCTCTCTAACATATATCATGCTTTCTTTTGAAATAGTTATGAAATGTAAATAACAAAATTCAGTGCCTTTCCAATCTTTGTCCCTTACATCGTGTATTAAGTTTTAGAATACATGCCTTTGGCTTCTTTTCAAGTGATAAAGACACTAGTGACTCCCTGTAATTATTACCTTTACAGCAATTGAGTACAATTTCTAAGAGAAACTCAGACACTGATTTGTGTTGGGGCTGACACAAGGTGCCATGGGTAGGACTTCGATGTGTTAAGTGTTTCGATTGTCAGGCTCTTAGGAAAGAAGAGTCTGTCTTTTTGCCTGGATTGTAAACTTGATAGAATATAAATGTAGAAATCTGATAGACCATTTTCATGACTGCCCCAAACTTGCCTGTGAAGGAAACCAATTGAGAGGTGTGTAGAGTTAAGAGGAAATTGAAAAATGTATTCACAATAGTCTCCATGGGCATTGCCTTGTCTGTGCTTTTCAGTCATGCCTTGGGCTTCTCAATTATGGAAGCTAATAAATTATACTGCTTGCCCAAGACAGTAGAATTGTAATTATTGGCCTTTATGCCAGAAAGAATCTTGACTCAAGCATTCCTGGGCCTAACTCATCTTTCTTATCCATGCTGTCACCCAAGTGCTTTTTCAACTTTCTCCCAGGCTTCTGCTATTTTGTGTGTGTGCGTGTAGCATGGTCACTCAGCTGTCTTGTCTGTCAAGCAGGGTCCACCCTTAGTCCGTCCTGGCCACCGAGCCAGTCCTACTCTGTTCCTGCCCTCTACTACTCCTAGGCACACTAAATGTTTGGCATTGCAAGATATCACCCTCAATGCTGTGGACAGTCTCTATTCCAAATGAAAAAGGTTATTTAAAATTTCCCATCATAAAATATACATTTTCACTTCTGTGTCCTTCATTGATCTAATAGTTTGTCAATCTTTTAATGTCTTTTAGTAAGCCAAGAATTCCTTGAGATAAAATGTATCTTCATAATCTAAAGACCTATAGTAATTCTAGGTACCTAGGAGACAGAAAATACTTTTTTGGTTGAAATTACTGTTAACTGTTCAGTACTTTTCTGTGAAATATCTAATTTGGATATAATAGATCCTTTTTATCCTTAATGCCATTAAGAAAATTCTACTTTGTATGCAAAACAAAAAAGAAATTTCAAAAATCAGTTTCATATCAGCAAGACCTGGGCTTTTCCCAGCCAACTTTTTGTGTGAACCTAGTTGAGAACACAGCAGTAATGTAATTCAGTTTCTAAGGAAATGTGTTGGCATCACAAAAGCTGAATACATCATTCTGGGCCTTTAAGTTCTTTTTCTGTGGGAAGTGGAACAATTGAAGTTTAAATTGTGGCTGAAAATTGGAATCATTTATTTGTGGACATGTTCTAAACACAAAAACAAGGAGGGAACATGACTAAATGGAAACTAAGTTTTCGCTCATATTTTACTTAGAAGTGCATCTTTCCTTTTAAACTCCTGCAACTCTTACAGAAATGATAAATTGCCTACATCCCTTTTCTCTCCTCTACTTTTATGTGTAAGAAAGCTCAGCTGATTGGTGAACAATGGAAAACAATGCGAGAGCATACTCATTACTGCAATCGCTTGTAAAGAAAGATGAGGCTTCCCACATCAAAATGGGCTTGAGCAGCAAATACAAATTTAATCAAAATACAACTTTACTGCATCTTTCTTTTTACCATTTCTTATGCATTCATTTGGTAATGAATGAGAAGTATACGAAGACTTCTGACGGTATTTCTACAACGGCCAAGAACTGCCTTCTGCTGACTTTACATCCCTATACAATCAGAACAACAAGCCAGTCAGGAGAACAATAGGAGCAAAAACACCAGTCTGAGGGACTGATCTTGTTCGTCTTTTTATTGCATCAATAAAAAAGCTACATGTGTTTATCAGATCCTCATGTATTGATTTCTAATTGTTCCTTTGAAAATGTGACATCTGTGTCTCTTCTATACAAATTTTTACTGCTCATTGATCTCAATATTTCTTGAGACCATAAACATTTCAACATAACCATAGGGAAAATTTATACTGGATACAAACATAGTTTAAATTTGGATAAAATACTTAAAAAATTGGCAGAAAGGTAACAGAATAACTGTAGTGCATCATTTTGTCCTTTGTTACAAAACTGTTTGTTTTGTTTCTGTTTTTTGTATTTTTTTTTGGCTGTACTGGAGGTCAAACCCACTGTCCTGACACAGAAATACATCCCCAGATTTTTTAAAAAAAATTTTGAGACAAGGTCTCCATAATTTGCTAAGATGTCCAGTTGGGTTCAAAGTTGCAAAATACCTGGTTCAGCCTTTCGAGTGGAATTATGATCATGTGAACCATGCCCAGCACAACTTTTGCTTAAAGAAAAATCAAATAAACAAAAGCAAGATGAATCCTCTAAATGCAGAAAGCATTGGTTAAAGATTTTGAATACTTTTAAAAATTATTATCTTGTTTTCTTTGAAAGGATACATTGTTAAGCCTCTGTGCTCCTTTACTAATTGTGCATTTAAGAGGTAACTAAAGAATCAATAAAATGAGATGTAATTGGATTTTGAACATTTTTAGTGGAACTTGTCAGAGACGTTAGGTATAGATATAAAAATAAATATATAAATGTAGAAATCTGATAGACCATTTTCATGACTGCCCCAAACTTGCCTGTGAAGGAAACCAACTGAGAGGTGTGTAGAGTTAAGAGGAATAGAAGGAATAGAAGGTTACTCTACTTTTTTATTTCTAAGATAGAAAACAATAGTTATTTGGCTATTATTGTTTTTTGGTTGTAAGAATTCACCCAATATTCCACAAAGGTACTTCAGAACAAGGAAGCATATTATTTCCAAGTAATGGTGGGCACTAGACACATTTAAGCTTTATTGTCTGTGGGCATCTACAGGTGGCTCTTCCTCCTCATAACATGTGTAACATTTTGTGCAAATTAATCATCTGCTTTCTCAATTAAAATACAAATTCTAAAAATCAGGACAGCTTTTTTCTTTATGGCCATACATGCTTGTTGCATACAATAGGTAGCCAATAATTATTCTTTGAATGAATTTAAAAATTAATGGTTCAAGAATGGATCAAAGAATTGGGTTGGCCAATAATGCATTAAAAATATATGGGAACATTTAGAATTGAGCACACCTGGACATACAGGGACTGTGTGACTTATTGTTTTATTTCTAAGTAAGCATTTTAAGACTACTATTACAGGGAAGCCTTAGTGATATGTTTCCATGAGTCTGCTTCTCCAGAGGAGGAGCTGGAGTGTCATGGTTTCTTTTCTTTCTCAATTTGTGCCTAGACTAGTGTTTGAACTGTACCCCTGGGCCCCTGGCTTTGCCAGAAACCCCATGTTAATGCTGGCAAGATGCACATGAGAGTGGTAAGAAATGTGAGTAAGATGAGACAAAGAGCTCTGCTTTCACATTCTGTGTTCAACTTTTACCTAAGAATATTCTAGACCATGAGGCATCAGAGCAATTTCTCCAGGATATAATAGTATTTTCAAAGGCCAACAGTTTTGGTTACTTTTCTCTTGCTGAGACAAAATATCTGATGCCAAAAATTAAGGAAGGAAAGGTTTATTTAGCACACAGTTTGTGGAGGTTTCACAGTTTGTGGAGTCCATACTCGGCCGGCTCCAAGACAGAGTGGCACATGGCAGAGGACAACAGTTCATGGCAGCGGAACAGCAGAGCAATAAGAGCGAAAGGAGGAAACAACAACGGTAAGCAGCTTCTTTCCCTCCCTTACATTGTATGCAAACTACCTGCCTCAGGGGCAGGTGTAGCACTCACACCCATAATCCCAGCATTGGACTATGGATCAACCAAAAATCTAGAAGCCCATCCCATGACTGCATGAAAATTTGGGGGGACAGACAGACACAAACCATAACACCAGCTTTCACTTATTTTATGTTTTTAATTTTAAGTATGTTTTATTTTTTATTGCTATTAGAAAAAAAACCCTATAGGGTAAGTTGTGGTTTTTGCATATTACTTAAAAATACAATTAACCTTGATATGTTTCCTCCTTATTTAAAATCAATGTCCTTTTTTTTTATATGCTATTCTTAGCAATGGAAAGGAAATTTTTCTTCAGAATATGCTTCCCCATTCTTTTCCTTACCCTTAAAAATAGAATAGAACAACAACAACAAAAAACTTCCAGAAGAAGTATTAAAATCTAGTCAGGGGAACACTTTCATAACAATTTCATAAAATTGCAAAGATAGATTAGAAATAGATGGTTATGATGGAAAACCTGATAGATTTCTGTTCTACAAAATCACAGAAAATAGTACTATAATTCTAGCTGTGCATTTTTATCAAAACTAATTATTAAGGTGAAACTTAAAAGCAGGTTACTCAGGTAGAAAAGAATTATTGATTTCTCTATCACAAGTTTATTAATGTGTAATACTATAAACAATGCATCTCAAGGAAGGAATCTACTCAAGTCAACATGGTCCCAAGGCAAAACTGAAAGGATTTAATAAAACAAGAGTGGTTTCCTCAAAGCATTGTGCTTAATGAAGGCCATTGCTCCTTTGTTCATTTTTGTCATTCTGCAAAGGTGTATGCCTGGGATGGATGATAATGGCTCTTGCTGAATAAATGTAAGATAGAACAAACAGTGAATATTTCATTTTAGTTCAGAGTGGATCCCCTGCAAAGAAAATGAAAGCTGTTAAACATGCCTCCTGCAACTTGCAGAGGTTGAAATGACTATTAATAGAATGACTACTAATGCATCAATTAGATGCCTTATCTTCCAGTCCTTTGTACTAAATAATATTGAGCAATTAACTTTCCTCAACCCATATCTGAAATATCTCTGGATAATAAATGGTACTTATAAGAATGAACATTATTTCTGAAAATGTATTTTTTACTCCTGCTAAAACTTTTCCAGAGTACAAGTTTCTGTTGAAATAGTTAATGCATGTATATCTAAACAGAAATATCTATTTTAGAGAATTTTTTCTTGTGTCAGCTTTTAAAGCTATTGTAAGTATACTTAATCTTTTGAAATTTTGTTAGAAAATATAGAAGGTTACTCTATTTCTCAGATGGGACTTTCAAATATGAGTTTAAATTTAGGAATAAGAATATGAGTTTAAATTTAGGATTAAGAATTGATTGCATTTTATACTAAATATAAAATGCAACCAATTAAAATTTATATAAAATTTTTGTAGGTATTACATTTGAATGTAGGCTATTTTTTTAAAACACTTGATGGTCCTGGCATGTTAAGCACAAATGTATTTAAGTAGTAATATATCTAACTCTCATAAAGATTAGCAGCCACTTTTTACTATCAATAATTTCTGAAAGAAAACTATGTACAAGATACTGTATGAGACAAGCTGAATTAATTCAGTGAGAATCTTTCTAAATGCTTATAGTCTTGCATAATAAAAATTTTAAAAATGAATCCATTTATAATCACCACGGTTATTTGGAGAAAGGAAAAGTTCCTTAACTTTTGAGAACTAGAACATTGATAAAGAGAAATGAATTAGGAAATAGTAACTGAACATTTTTAGCTGAGTTATGTAAAAATACTTTTGACTCTTTATTAAAACTATCATAATTATACGTAATCCTTTGAAACTCTGTTAGAAAATGTATATGCTTACCCCTCCTTTTCATTTCTAAGAAAGAGTTTTTCGTTTGTTTGTTTCTTTTTGGCTTTCTTCCTGTACCGGGAATCAAACTCACGACCTCACACTTGCCAGGCAGACGCTATGCCACTGAGCTAAATCCCCAGCTCCAAGTTTTTCTTTTATGGATATGTCATTTATGAGATGGATCACTGATTTTTCTTTCTGCAGTCATTTGTCATGGAATCCTCACTGATGAGGTAAAAGCAGGTTACATTTTTGTAAAATTTCCAAATGATATACCATTCAATAATATTGGTTATTGTAAGTTTTGATGGAAAAGAAATATCCTTTCATTCAGATCACTTATCTAGGGGTGTTTACTTTTCTCTACCAATATTCCTAACTAAATGAGTAATGTACCATGACCATAATTATTTAAAACTGATAACTTCCATGCTCCCTGATATGTAACACATTCACATTTTATATTCTGGAAGCCTCTATGAATTCCTATGATATTAAAGTATTTTCTTCCTTTCCCCTTTCATTCCTTTCCTAATGTATTTTTTTCTTCTTTTACTTTTAAAATGAAACATTAAACAAATTTTCTGCTTTACATACCGGAAGCCATAGCATCAAATTTCATTAAGCATGTCAAATGCTGCTTCATTTTAGATTTTGAATTCGGGGATGCTGCCAAATGCAATCTCTAGCTCAATGCAAAATATGTCTAAGTGTGACTATCTAATTTATTTTGGGGAAGAGTATAATCAGATATGGTATTTGTAGTAAGTGGATAATTTCTTTGTCCATAAAAAATTCACCAGAGCAGATATTCACCACCTGTATATATCTACACAGAGTTTTATTGTAACAACTAATTATTCTGGATGTTCTATATATTTGGCTTGTGGGAAAATATTTGAGGCCAGGCAAAACACATTACAGCATGCATGTCTTCTGTAAACTACTATAGGATTATGTGGCCATATCCTGAATTGTGTTTCTCTTTGGGCTCAGCTGTGCCAAAGGAACAGATTTGGAAATGATAGTGTACATCATCTGTACTTGCTGAGTTACACAGGACTTCACAAATGCAACCTGAAAGATGGGAGCTGGTTAGAATATTGAGCCAGTGTATTTACAGTTCTTTATAAAGTGATAAATTCCATAATTTATTTTCAACAACTCACTCAGCTTTGGGAAATCTACAGTAGCTTTCAGTGGTTTCTTTTCCTTAACCCTAAACATTCCATGATATACTGAAACCCAGCTGAAGCTGTGATCTGCTTTTCCCCCCATGCATTGGAGGAAGTTTTGGGTAGAGAAAATTCCCCAGGTAAATTGTCCATAACTTTAGACGTTTGCATACAAATTTTCCTTCTAAAATGCCAGTTTATGTCTTCTGACTTACACCTCCCATTTTTATCAGACATTTAATTAATTTACTCATCTCAAACTATTCCAAGCTAACAATCTCACATCTATTCTTCTTTGTTCCCTAATTCTTCCAGCAAGAAGAGATAGAAATTTGGGCTCTTGATTTCATTTGTGTTTACCATTCAGACTTCAGTTCCAAGAGAATGTCTTCTAGTTTTATTGTGTTTCCATGAGGCACATTTATACAGAAATGTGGAGATGGCAGGTTACCGTAACGGATGCATGGTGGATTGTTTTAATGAAGAGTTCACCGTGACCTCCTTAGCTTTTAAAAAATCCATTCGTATGGCCTTTTATTGGACTACTTTTTGGCCACAGAGCTATAGAAGCAGTTTTGAATGTGAGACTTATTTGGTATTGATGTTCTTCTTAATAACTCATTTTGTAATTATGGTCCTTTACATAGTACTTCCTTTCTCCTGGGTGGTACAAGTCACAGGGCTCTAATTCTACAAGAGTGAGAATACTCTTTTTATAAGATTCCCACGGCTGACTGGAATAATAAGTGAAGTTCACATTGCAGGGTTTATAATAACTAACTAATATGATATGGACACTGGAGATGTAATTTCAGTTTTGTTACCTCTGGATATATATTTCTGAGACTAATTCTGGTTTTAAGAATGAGAGAACAATTGTGTTTTTATCCAGATGGTTACTGTTAGTTTCCGATTATTACCTGAAACTCCTTGCCCATGTTCCAGCAGAGAATAGTTGCTCCCAACAGACCAAGTGTTCCTTTCAGGCCCTGAGATTCAATTGACTTCCCAGCGAAAGCCCCAGCGGGACCTGCCCAGCAGTATCGGAGGGCAAAGATCAGCCACTTGTGAGTTACGGCCTGTCAGTTTCAGGCTTCACGTTTGTTGTTCTTCCTTCCTGAGCAGCAAGCATTGCTTCTGTCCTGCTGACCACACTGTCTTGTGGGCATAAGACAAATGGTCTGGGTTCTCTGTTAATCAAGCCAAGGCCTTTACTTTTTCACTCATTCTGAGTATTATAGAACCATATTGGCAAAAATCTATAGATTCAACACCTGCAGGTCTTCCATGATGAGTTAAAAACATGCTCTGACTACTGTCAATTTTGTTCAGTGTCCTTCTGGACAACTAATGACATAATTTCTTACCAGTTCAAGAAATAAATGTACCTCCATTAGCTCCTCAACAATTTTTGACATAATTCATAATATATAATGATAAAATTGTCTTAAATTATTCTTTTAACTCTCACAAGAAAGGAAATAAACATTTACTATTATGTCCCTAAACTTAACACTGTCCTTACTTTGAACGTACTGATAGTCAGTGTATTTACAGTTCTTTATAAAGTGATAAATTCCATAATTTATTTTCAACAACTCACTCAGCTTTGGGAAATCTACAGTAGCTTTCAGTGGTTTCTTTTCTTAACCCTAAACATTCCATGATATTGGAATGAAGATTAAGGTTTTTGAGTTAGGGCCATTCACTTGAGAAAATAGACTTTGAAAATAGTAGGTTATCACAGAATCTTTATAGTTCAATGCAAGGAGAGTGATCAGAATCACTCAGATGTCCCCTGCAGAGTTTTGATCTTCTTGAATGAGCCTGGGGATGCAAGGACAGCTTAGGAAACTTTCCCCAGTCTACTCTACAAGCAAGCACTTGCTGGCAGTTCTGCCAAAGCACCATGATCACTGTTAAGAGTTAGACCTTGCCTGGGATGCTGCAGTAAACTACAGGGGGAACTAATGAATGGCTTTCATTTTTGCATCTTGAACAAAGTGGAAAATGATTATACACTATTGTATGTTTCCAGAAAAAGTCATGGCCAGCACTTTTCTTTTTCTATACCATTTTTATTAGTACATGTTTGCAGTATGTGTTTATATTCCTTGCATAGAGTTGGTACATGTGCATACCACATCTTAATTCCTTTCTTTTAGTAAACTTTTTGTGAACAGAAACTGTGTACTGTTATCCTGAACAAACAATTACAGCTGGTTGGTGTCTTGGTTCCTCACCCTTAGCATGTAGCAGAGTCTGTATTTGCCAAAGAGGCCACCGAAGGAAGCATAGTAGTTCACAGGGATTGAATCAACAGAAACTTTTTTCTCACAATTTTTAAGGTTAGAAGTCAAAGATCAAGGTATTGGAGTGCTGGTTTCTTCTGAAGCCTCTCCTTTCGGCTCGTAGGTCTCCATCTTCATTTTCCTGCATCTTTCCTTTGTCAGCTTTGCTGTGTCCTAACCCTCTCTTCTTATGAGGACATTGATCCAATCAACTAGAGCCTAACCACAGGACCTCATCTTAGCTTAAGTGGCTCTCTGGAGACCCTGTTTCTGGTCGTATTCCAAAGTATTAAGAGTTAGGGCTTCAACAAATGAGTTTTTGGGAACACAGTTCAGGCCGTAAGAGACCCCTAGAAAGGCAAGAACATGTCCTTTAAGCAATTGCACACCTTTTTCCATAATATATGGAAAAATCATGATTATTGTTCATTCATTTATTAAAAGCAAAGGAAGAAAAACCCAAAAGTAGTAGCACTGTTTCTTAGATTGTTACACTTAACATTACAGTTCTAGAAAGTGAAATGTTCACATATTATACTTTCAGTTTCTCAGGTCATCTGTCCCAAATCACTGCACTGACATTTCAGAGAAAACTTTTAAATTGACTTGACATATCCGAATAACTTAGAAGTTAAGAAATTATACAACTCAAATGATGCCAAGCCAAAACAAACCTCCTTCCTTGGATAAGTATATACAGAGAATGACAGAATAGGAGTTGTTCTGTTATAGTGCTAACTAAATATTCCTATGTAATGGATTCAATAGATTTAATTAGGAAATAAATGAAAAGACATAGTGATCTCAGAATGAAAGTGTTTATGTGCTAAAATTAGTATCTTTCATAACGTCTGGCGTTTCACTCCAAGCTTTCATTTTCTTTTTAATTTGCTTTTTAATGTGACACTGGTAAACACTAGAATCTTGTGTAGTTGCCTGGATCATACTGTCAAAAAATGGTGATTTTCTTAGGTCTGGATTACTATATTTTCAGTTGATATTAAATATAAAGTCTCTTCATTTTCTTCTTTGTATTTGATTTTGGATTGTTCTAAGAAGCACAAAATATCAAATTAAAGCTTAAAAATTTTGAATTAACACTGAAAATAGTTACCTATGGGCAACTCACACACTAAAATGACAGGAATCTCTAAAGACAAACTCTTGTATGAGTACCAATTTTTTTATAAAAGCTGAATAAGTCTTGGCATGTGACCAATAAATAGGAAATTACACATCTCCCACAAACCCCCAACCCAAACCCCCAGTGTGGCCTAGATAACTAAGAAGATTACAGAAAGTAGCCCATTTGGCTATGGACTCCTCAATAGATTAATCACCTTCCAAAAGCTTCACTGCTAGACACGTGAGCCATCCAGGGCAAACGTTTGCTCTATAGCCGATGCATGGGAAGGCAGATAGATCATGAGGGTGTGGTTCCAACAGGACCAGAGTTAGCTCTTCTCTACAGATGGCTCCAGAGAGACCCTGCTGACTTTTCCATCATGTGATGACACAGCAAGACGATGCCATACACAAACCGGGAAGGGACCCTTAGCAGATGCCAACTCTGCTGCGGTCCTGGACTTGTTGTTCACACAGACTGTGAAAGGTAATTTCTGCCAGATAAAAGCCACCCAGTTTATGATATTTTGTTATAACACCCTGAAGTGGTCCAAGTCAGTCACTATGAGTATAACCCTCCACTATATGACACGATCCGTGTAGAAATAGTGCACCCTTTCCTTTCCGCAAGTAAAATTAGCTGTGTTAGGGGGTTGGTATTCGGGAAACTCTAGGAAATGTTGTCTTCTCAAAAATCTTCACCTGTAATCCCAGCACTGTGGAAGCTGAGGCAGGAGGAACGCCATTATTTCATGGCCAGGCTGCACTACATAGTGAGACGCTGTCTCAAAAAAGAAACGATAACAACAAAAGCTCTTCACTAATTTTTGGTACCTTAACTTTATGTCATTACTGAATCACTGTTCATTGTTCCACACTAGTCTACTTACACAGCTAATCAAACTCTAATACTATGTAGCCTTGTCTACGTGTGTCCTTGGATAATGATGAAAACACAGCTCTTTTATGCATATTTCCTTTTGTTTTTAATAAGCTGTGGAAAAAGTTGAAAGAAAATGAATCAAATGATTATTGAAAAAGTTTGGTTTCCAGTGGCTAGAGTTGTTGCTGTTTTATTTATTAACTCATCTTTTATTAATTAATTAGCTTTCCTAATTTACTCATTCATTAAAAGTCTTTATATTCTGCTTGTTAGATACCAGGCTGGGTGTTGGGTATGTAAAGGTGATGCAGGTAAGCATCCCTTCAGGAAGCTTCTATTCTCAAGGAGGAAACAACAGATCGTGTGTTTTCCAAAGGTTATCACAGAATAAAAGAAGTGCTCTGTGTGGAATAAATGGCTATTAAATAGAACCTATTCTTAGAAAAAATAAAGACTTTTCTAGCTGGAACACTTTCAAGCTGTGTTGTGAATGAACCAGTTATACAGAATATTACCAGAAGAATATTGTAAGCAGAGAAAGTAGCAAGTGAAAGTAAAAGTGCTAGCGAATACTGTGAACAAAATTTTTTTTAAAATGGAAAAGAAAAGAAAGGGAAGCAAAGCTATGTGTACCTGACATGAAGGAGATAAGGGATACATAGTGTTTCTGGCTTCTTTGTAGGTTTGTGGGATCTGACACAGTGGTACCTCGTTCACAAACGTATTTCCTCCCATGATTCTGGTAACGAACTGAGTTGGACGAGACCCAAATAAAATGTAATAGTTAGGTTCAGTGTGGACCTTATGGGGAAATTTGATTTGTTTCTCATCCAGTTTGTTTTGTGACCAGAATCGTGGAAAGAAATACATTGCTGAACAGAGGCACCACCCTTAACTACAGGAGTGGGAAATGCTAGTGAGTGGATGTTGGAAGTAAGTATCTGTGACAGTTGCTAGCAGTGTAAGTACAAGTCAGGAGGGAGTCAAAAAGTCCACAATGGTGAGCGAAGTCCACATAAAACACCAGAGGAATGGAATTCAAGTATAGAGTTCACTGCAAGCAAAATCAAGGTTCATAAGCTAGATGGAAACTGGCCCGGAATAAAAACAGTATTTCATGATTATGTTAAACAAAACTGAAATATCTGGGAAATGTTATTCTTCCCTGTGGATTCTGCTTCAGTGGTTGTCTGGGACTAAAGTCTAGGAGAAAGCCAAACAAGTAGCTTACATCCAGGATTTCCGTTCCTTTCAAGTTTAATATCTACCCAATAAATACCAGTTCATGAAAGCTTTAACAAAGGCACGAAAGGAAAATGTTTCCTCTGCCGAGCTGAGGGTTGATTTAATAGGACCTGTACCACCAGGGCAGAGCCTCTTGGTTAGTATAACTCAAACTTTATTTAAAAAAAAAATCTTAGTCAAGAGAATAGGGCTTTTCCCTTAGTCCAAAATATAACCTTTCCCAAATAATGAGAAAAAATTTCCAAAGATTTGATTTCTACTATATTTTACCTTAAAGATCTTAAGGGGACTGCAAGTTATTTTTAGTTCAGAGAGCAGGGGTATCATATGGTTAATGTGGTTGCAAGTTGTTAGTATAGAAACAAGCCCAGATATGAAGATATGCCAGGAGCCTTCCCAGTGTCTGTAGACCTTGAGTAAGTTGCCCAAAACCTTGATGCTCTTTTGGCTTCTATTTTTGGATAGAATTTCATCCCATGTCTTGGTTACTTTTCTCTCATTGCTGGGACAAAATACCTGATGCCCAGCTTAAGGAAGGAAAAGTTTATTTCGCTTACAGTTTGTGGATGTTTTAGTCCATACTTGGCAGATTACAAGGCAGAGTGGCGCATGGCAGAGGGCTACAGTTCATGGTGGCAGAACACAGCAAAAGCAACAAGTACTAAAAGCCAGGAATGGCCCACACACAGCCTGTTCCTCTCCCCTACATATGCAAGCTGTCCACCCCAGGGCGGGTGTAGCTCTCACACCCACAATCAATCAAACTCTAAAAGCCTGCCCCATGACCACATGAGGCTTTGGGGGCACACCCAGACACAAACCATAACACCATCTCAACTATAGTCAAGAATAACATTGACATATAAAAGAACTATGGAAGGTAGCAGCCTACAAAATTTTAGAAACTCAAATAAGTTTTAAAATTGCAAGGAAGTCTAGGTATTTATAAAGGGGAAAATATCAGTGAAGGCGGAGGGTGCGTTTGCCGAAACTGCCTGGAGTCGAGATCACGGCAACACCCAGCAGAATGCAGCAAGCTGGCCCACAGCCTCGCTCTCTTCTCCATATTTCAGAGAGTTTTCAACTTACAGGTTTGTAATTTAAACTTTGGAAAGTTAGAAAGGAAAAATAAGCTGTAATGATTTGTTTCTGTATAAGCCTCAATACTAGTTAGAATAAAGATGATAATTATTTCCCTCTTGTTAACCTCTGGGCACACAATATTAAAAGAAAATCTGTAAAACATCCCACATTGAGGTCTGTCATTTAACAGAACAAAATAATTATATATGTTACATTTAACAATGAGGCATTTGTATAACTCATTAATTTATGCTGTGATCATAATTAGGTAATATTATTTTCCTTCCTTGATGAAAACTACCCATGTACAAAATAATGTGTTACACTTTCAGAAATTAGACAAAGTTCTTCTTTGTAATACAAAGTTTATAGACAATTTATGCATGTGGTTATCTGCAAAGGTAACTGTTGCTTTTAATTTACTCAGAGGGAATAAACTATTGTTAGAAACACTTATTGAACAAAGACTGAATTGAACAAGTAAAGATCTAAGGCTCTCATGCATTATCAATTTGCTTGCTTCAAGTGACAGCCTGCAATACGAGGTCAAATTTACAGATTTAGGATGGGAGAAACTAACCCTGATCTTTGGATAGCTTGATTCATGAAAAACTCTGGAAGAAAGGTATGAGAATAGATAACAATGGCCAACAGACAAATACACGCATGCCATTTGATAAATCTCCTTTCACACACACACACATACACAACAGACGCACATATGCACATACATGGCACATAGGCACACATGCACAACACACTAAATTGTTTTGGCCCATTTTATAGATGAAGAGACTGAACCCTTCCAGCAATACAGCATGTAATAAGATGGGGTCATATTATTTCTCATGTAATATGAAGACAACACAGTATCTTAACAACTGCTTGAAAGACAAATCCTCAAACAGGTGAGTGCAGTCACACAATGATAGTCACACTTGCTAAGTGTGATTGACAGGACACAGGTTTTCATGCTCTGCAGTTTACACCGGACTCACATGTAGAACATTGTTGCAGAGCATGTTCGCAGGATGAGAACATATTCTCACTGGTGAGAAAGGAGTATCTGTGATAAGAGCCCTAAGTAGGTAAGCTAAGTGGTCAGGATTGAGGTGTTTGAAAGCTGCAGGCTGGATTCTCAGTACACTTAAACCCAAAGGACACCTGTGACGGTACACTGCAGGTCTGCAACCTCAGGGAGCACAGTTCATCAAGGAATGCAGACTTGGACAGCTAAAGAGTTTGCAGACTGTTTCAAAATGAAAATGTGAGAGTGTTGCTCAAAATGCAGAAAAAAATGTGTCAATAAATATAAATGTTTCTATTTTCCGTAGTCTCTCAGCTTTTTGAGGTATTTTAAAAAAACTTTAAAGTTGCCCTAAGTAAATAAAAATTAACCTCTCAAATGACTGTTTGGCTTTCACCATTTATCTCCACACTGTGCCACGCCAGTTTTAAATGCAAGTAAGTGTTTTTCCATTCTCTGCAAGATCACTGAAGTATGCTCTGCATGCATTGAATCACTACGTGTTGCTCTTACTGGAAAAAGGAAAACTATACAAAAGTAACTTGAGAACTTTTATTTCACATCTTTATAATACATGCATTCCACCAATATTTTATTTTTAAAGAAATTTGTTACTTCTATTAGTGCATGTTTGTGGTGCACAATGATTGCATTCACTGTAGAGAATCAGCACCTGTACACAAGCATTTCAACTTGTTCTGCTTCCTTCTGCCTCCACTTTTATTTTTCCAGCATCAGATTCTCTTATCCATCTTATAAAACTTTATAAAGCTAGTTATCATATATACACATTGAAAACCAGCCTAATAGGCCAAAGAACATATAGAACATGTAATATAATTGTGCTAAGACAAGGGACACATTTACATACATTGTCTGCACTGGATTACAGTATCCCCACTCTCTCTGTCTCTGTCTTTCTTTCTCATTACCTGTCTTTTATTTCATGTCAGTATCATCCTATGCATACATATATGTATTATATATATGATTATATATAATCATGTATTATATATACATATATATAATGTATTATATATACATATAATACATATATGTATATATTATAATTATATATATATATATATAATGTCATATAAGAGAAACCAGGCAATATTTAAGCTTGTGTGTCTAAGTCACCTCATTTAACATTATGGTAGCAAAGAGCATCCATTTTCCTACAAATGTCTCAAGTTTATCCTTCTTCATGGCAAAGTAGTACTTCATCATATATAAATACCACATGTTTTTTTCCATTTATCACTTGATGAACACACAGGCCACTTCCAAGATTTAGCTATTATGAAGTGTGCTGCTCTAAACATGGGTATGCATATATCACTGTGGTAAAAAGTCTTGAACTCCTTTGGGGTAAGATGCCTAGAAGGGGAATAGGTGGGCCAAATGGAATTTCTATTTTTTTTTTTTTTTTGAGAAATCTCCACACTGATTTCCACAGTGGCTGTTTCCGTTTATACTCCCATCAACATTGGAAAAGGCTCTTCTCCATGTACAGGCTTGCCAGTGTTTGTTATTGGTTGACTTCTTAACAGTGGATATTCTTTCTGGAATGAGATGGAATCTCAGTGTTGTTTTAATTTGTATTTCTCAAATGACCAGCAGAGTTGAACATTTTTTCATGTATTTATTGGCCATTTGCATTTCTTCGTCTGAGAAGTGTCTATTCATTTCAATGCCCATTTTTAACTGGGTCTTTAAATTTTGGGGTCTAATATTTTAAAATCTATATATATTCTTGATGTTAGGCTTTTGTCTGAGGAAGTAGCTGGCAAAATTTTTCCCATTCTGTAGGTTGTCTCATCACTCTGTTAGTGGTTTCCTTTGCTGTGCAGAAGTTTTTAATGTGATGTAGTCCTATTTGTTACTTCTTATTATTATTTCTTGTGCAACTGAAGTTTTACCCAGAAAGTGTTTAGGAAAACACATAGGAACACCTATGTCTTCAAGAGTTTTACCTTCCAGGAGTTTATTTCACTATTTGATCCATTTTGATTTTAATTCAGTGCATGATGAGTGATATGGATCTAGTTTTAACCTTCAGCATACCCATGTTTATAGAGCCAGTTTTCCAAGCATCATTTGATAAGAGGCTATTGTTCCTCCAGCAAAGAAAACATAGCTGAGTGTGTATGGAGTTGTTTCTGTATCATCTATTCTGTTCCATGGATTCATCAGTCTTTTTTTGCCAATACCCTGCTGTTTTTTATCACTATAGCTTTGTAGTATAGCTAGAAATCTGAGATTGTGATTCCTCTTGTCTCACCTTACTGCTCAGAATTCCTTTTGCTAATCTAGGTCTTTTCTGGTTCCATATGAGTTTTGAATATTTGTTCTACTGATCCTTATGTCTGTTCTTGTGCCAGTACCACCCTGTTTTCACCACAGTAGCCGTGTAATATAACTTCAAGCCTGTTATTGTAAAGCCTCCTGATTTGCTCTCTTTACCCAGGATTGCTTTTGCTATTCTGGGTCTTCTCTGGTTCCATATGAACTTTATAACTGATTTCTCCATCTCTTTGAGGAATGTTATTGGAATTTTGATTGAAATTGCATTAACTCTGCATATCAGTTTTAGAAGTGCACATGTTTCCTATATTAGCCCTGACTATCCAGGGGCAGTGGAGGTCTTTCCATTTTCTAATGCCCTCTTCAATTGTCTTTTTCAGAGTACTACAGTTTTCATTGTAGACATCATTTACCTCCTTACTTAGGTTAATTCATAAGAATTTAGTTCTTCTTGGTGCTATTGTGAATGGAATTTTTCCCTAAGTTCCTTTTCAGTGGATTCATTCTTAGTGTATAGGAACATTGTTGATTTTGTTTGTTGGTTTTGTGTCTTTCTATATTACTGAATTTGCTGTTTAATTCCAAGAGTCTTTTGGTGAAATTTTTGGAATCTTCTACTCAGAGGATCATGTCATCTGAAAATGATATTCGACTTCTTTCTTTCCTATACTTATCTCTTTTTTTTTTCTTGCCTAAAGACAAGAATGGAGCTCTAAAATAAGCATAGGACTCTGTTAAGCTCAACGTCCTGAGGGGCTGCAGTGTCCACATGTCTGTGAAGCTGGCTCTGACTCGAGACATTCTATCTCCAGTCTTATGCATTCTGACATCCTTCCCTATCATGAGCACAAGGACATGGTTACTAAGAGCTGGTCACAGATAGGGACTGAGTACAATCTCTACTGAAGATGGCTTCAACTTAAGGCTTCTCAAATAGTTTTGGCAAACTTTTCTCATCCACCTATTGGTCCAAGTATGTTTCATCCAAACTTCTCTCCTTTCTTCTTAAGGTTCAGCATCATGATCCTATCGTTCTTGCAGGCTTCCTTAGCCTTCTGGCCATTCTTTTCTCATACAGGTTAATATAAGTGGTATCCAGTGATCAGAGAAACTAGACAGTAAGTTGAATATGTGGAACTGTCTCATCTAACAATTTCTTTGAGGAAAGCATGCCACCATCCTTTGCAAGCTGGGCAGGGACAGACAGCGTGGTTCAGATAACAAGGACTCCCAGTTATGGCTTCCTGGTGGGTGTGAGCACTGTGGACGGTATACTGATGCATCTGAAAACACAGGAGAAGCAATCCCTGCAAAGTTGACTTGCTACTAAACAAAATCACACCAAGAACCGGTGGGAGGGTGATGGCAGACTATGTGCTGTTAGCAAAACTTTAGCAACAATTAGCTGTGAACTGTAAGAGCCAGAAAAGCATCTGTGGGAGTGAATAAATAGGTCTTTACATCCTACAGAGAATGAGTGGAAACAACTGAGCTTCAGGCTGAGAAACTAATTGTGCATTACAGAGCTCTGCGGATATTAGAAGGCTCAGGTAAGTAAAAGTGTTATGGAAGTTCAGGGTTGTGGTCAGAGAAATCTGGGAATAAGAAAATGGAAAACATGAACACCTTGTAGGCTGTTGACTCTTAGTACCCCACTGGTCCTCCCGGTTCACACTAGTGTCAGCTCTGCTGTGAAGGCAAGAAGTACCCCCACCCCCAGGAGTGACTTTCACTTTTCTCTGAGTCCAAGGCTGGAGATTCAGAGTATATCCTAACACTGAGCCTGCTACAGAAGGAATTAACCTACAAAACTGAATAACTGAGATCAGATTTAGAAGACGCTTAATTTAGAGCATGAGTGTAAGTCTGAATGAAAAACACTGTTGTCTGTAACTTTCTTAGATTTCAGTATTTAATGTTCAAGGGAGAACCAGGGGATGAGACAAATTTAAGACTGTGTAAAGTCTCACGTGCATGGGGTAATAGTGCCTCACTTTCAGGGAGGATGAAATACCTACGTTTTTCTAAAGAATGGTAGAAGGAATCCAGAGGCAGAAATGTGTGTATGATGTAATGGGTACGTTGTGTAAAGCCAGAAGATCTGTCCCAGGATGATTGTCAGTGTGAAGGGCCAGACCATGCACAGTTTACCATGGGCAACCTCACTAAGCAGTGCGACGGTGCTTCCACACACCAAGGCAGGTGGTAGGACAGGCGGCCACAGAGCTGGGCTCATGACCATTCATGGAGCTGGTGTGAATGAAGAACTGAATGTGAGGAAGAATGGTAACATGTACTTTCTAGGAACCAAGAGGGTACAATTAATATAAGGACTTGTGAGAGATGAGGGACAACAAAAAGGCTGACCAGTGCGGAGTTGTACTTGTTAATAGATAGCAGTGTCTAACAGGACATGTGTGTGAGGTGCTACTTAACAAATCAAACATCCCGAAGAAGACAGTGAATGTTGAAGCGAAAGGTATTGAATCATTACCTCCCTAAAAAGCTGTGATCCTTCTTAAAGTTTTCAGATCTGAGGCATTTTTTATACCTAGAACTCTGACTAAATGAAGGGGACTTTGAAATCTCATGGTAAGCATATTCTGTAATAATTGTTCCAATCTTTCTCAAATGAAACTATAGTCATTACACATGTCCACATATGCTGGAGAAAAAGACCTGAACACAGACAGTTTTAGGAATATGAGACAAACACTTGGAGTTGGCACTGATGTTTGTAGACCCAACTATCACCAAAGCTGTTTGCTTGTAGGAGAAATGCACAGGGAACACATCCATGGGCATCATGTTTGCAGTGGTCTCCCTGGGTCCATAGACTCGTCATTAATCTAGTTCCAAAGCATAGCATTAAAATCCCCAGTATCTAAAGGAGGTGCTATCGTAAGAAAGGCCAGACAGAAACTTGTGAAACTGCCTTTCTTGGACAAGATAGTAAATTAAAAATACTAGGAAACTGCAAAAGAGATAGAAGAGACTAATGTCACAAGTAAAGACCTTAAACATTCAGGGATTGCATTTCCAGCACATCTCTGTTTAATGAACCCGTTTGACTCTTTTGGAATCATTAGAGACTACCACATATTTAACCAACGAGTGGCCCATTCAGATGCTAGGTCAGATTCTTTCTTGAATAGACAAATAATACCTTAGATATGAGCTATACCATCATTGATTTGGTGTATATTACTTTCCTTTCCATTTGGCACTTGACTAGAAACAAATTGTGTGTATATGAAGCAAACAGTTTTGCCTTAGAGCTATGCTAGCTCTCCAGTCCATTGTCACAGTGTGATCCAGAGAGATCTGATCTGTATAGACTCAACCAAAATTATACTGGTCCATTGTATTGGTGGAATCACACTGTTTGGACAGAACAGGAAGAGATAGCTAGTAACCTAAAAGCCACATGAACACCAATAGGTAAGAGAGAGGCTCAGAGAAGCTAGGTACTGACTACATGAGTGAGATTACAATAGCCCTGGAGTAAGTCATATACCTGCATATTCTTTCTAGTTAAAGAACAAACTATTTTGCATCCACTACCACAAAGTTTTCTATAGTACCTGAAATCACTTTGGATTCCAGAGCCCCAAATAGCACATGACACAGAAATCTACCAGCTTGTAGAGGGTCTAGACCAGGAAACGGTATTACCACAACTTTAGGTCATGGTGCAAGCCACGCTGAGATTTAGACTAAGTGATCTGAGAAGTGCTATGGTATAAACAAGCTCAAATATTTCCTGGTTTTTCTTATATGAGAAACACAAACTATAAATAAAAAGCAAAATGAAGATGGATAATAACAAGTAGGGATCTTTCTCAAATAGGAAAGGGATCAAGAGACAGAGGGATGAGAGGGAAAGACGCTGAAAAAAATGAATAAAGTTATGTTAGGTACACATACCTAATCCACACAAGGAATGTGTACACGATGTAAGGCACACCCAGACTAATCCACACAAGGAATGTGTACACGATGTAAGGCACACCCAGACTAATAAAGAAAGAAGAGATTTGGAGGGAATTACAATTCAGGCCTTTGGATTCCGGACCAGGGCTGTGCCATTTAAAGCATATAATCATTTGAGAAAGAAGAATTCTTGACTTTACTGGATCCTCATAGATTAGAACAGCTAATCAGGCTACAAAGTAACTGTACATCCACTTCTATTAGGATCTGAGCTCCATTGGGCCACCAGCGGTATAATGCTGGATGAAACAGACCCCAGTTCATTGTAAGGTGAGAAAGGCACAGCGAGGGCCAGGCTCAAGCACGATCCGAGGGCAGAGGTGTACGTTTGTCACCCGCGCTGGTGATCTGCACCTGATGTGCAGCTCCATGGAGGCTTCTACATGATTGTTGCAAAAAGAAGGAAAGCCTGCACTTGGTTTATGGATGGGTCAGCTAAACCCAAAAGGGTGTAAACCAAAACTGATATTGGTTGCAGTCCAGCTACGTTTTGGGGTAATCCTGAAAGGCATCGCTGAGGAAAAAAATGTTCCAAATGAGTTACGTCATAGCATCCCACCAAGTTACACATTTGGTGAAGAGAGAAGTGCTTGTGGTTATTACTTCTATGTGCTAGTTTAAAACATAATTTCTGATGTGTCTTTGAAGTTGTTTCTGGAAGAAGCATTTGAATCACAAACTAAGTAAAGATGGGCCTCAATAATGTGAGTGGCTATCATCCAATTTGTTGAGAGCCTGCTAGCGTAGAACAGATACGTGGGTTAAAGATGAAGTTTTTCACTGCTTTCACTGGGGTATTACCCTCTCCTGCTCTGGGACACAGAGATTTCTGGGTCCTGGGACTTCAAATTGAACTGAGGCTCAAGTATTGGGTTCCTTAGACTTGAGCCCTTTGATTTTTAATTGAAACTATACTATTTACTCCTCAATTTCTCCACCTGGAGGGCAGCAGTTCACAAATCCCTCCACTGCTGTAATTAGACTGGGAAGCCCTTCTGTGTCTATATCTGTATCTCTATCTATTTAGATCTGTATCATCTTCTATTGATTTTGTTTCTCAGGAGAACCATGAGTAATACATGCATTAAGGTAAAATTATGCATACATTCTTAGGCAACTTTGCCTTCTGTTCAGCAGTTTCTACAAGACTTACAGAACTGACATCACAGGGTTAAGCATGGATGGCAAGTGAAGGGACACAGGGAAGCAGAGCACAAACTGTGTAGATTTTTTAAATTTCATGTGCAAATCACAAGAGTATTCACAAATGTGGCCACATCGATCACTTCAGCCAGCTGGTCTTAGCCCATTTTGCCATTGACAGAAGCTGCAAGGTGAGCATGGGAATAGAGTCCATTGCTATGTTGGAGTATTAATAATAGAGAAAATCACAGAGCTGCAAGAAAACCGAGGGGCCAGCTGGGAGAAATGAGCACGTGGAGTGTGTTTCTTCTAAGATGCACCAACAGCTTATCTTTACAGCAAGATACCCTTTCAGGTATGGGCTTGCTTTTTCTCCTTCGATAATCTCAGCTACGATCACTAAGAGTGTATGGAGGTTTAGTCCATGGAGGCACGAAGCACTACACAGAACAGCATCCATTAGGGGAACAGCTTCACTCTGAAGGATGGTGGGTGTGCGTCATGAACAGGAGGTCCACTGAACTATCACATCTTGTGTATTGCATGACTAGCAGCAAGCCTGGAGAAATTGTCAGGACAAAGCTGAAGTGCCAGTTCAGAAAGTCTTCAAGGTGGCATCCTTAGGGATTAAATCAGAAAGATCTATAGTGATCTGTGTCCTAAAAATAAAGGATACATAGATAAGAGAGATGGCCAATTACTGACATTCCGAATGACTGTTCTTTAACATCATTGTAAATGAAGAATTTTTTGTTCTTCCCTTCTCTCTAACTGTGCTCTCTACTTAGATAGAGGTCACTAGTTCAAAGAAGGAGACATTCTCTAACCAGGGGACAAAGCAGGGTCCTTGTGAACTATAAATTAGCTGCTGCCACAAGCACACTTTGGCTTCCCTGTGTTCATGGATGACAGAAGTCCTAACACTAGCAAGCAGGTATGACCTCCATGAATAGGAGGAGATAGTACTATTTAAGGGCACAGGCAGCAACTGGAGTGACTTCTGATATTTCTATACCCAGCTGTAACTGCAACAGCCATGTGCAGCAACACTGAACTGAGAAAGGTCTGATTACCATGGGTTCCCATAGCTGAACTCTCATCTACTAAGGAGAGGAAAGTTTACAGTGGGTCACTGAAGAGGGAAAGAAGTGTTAGTTGTCATCTCAAGATCTGTAGGTCAGGACTTACCAGTTTGTCTGCCTAACCTCCCTCTTGTGAATGTCAGCATCTGAATAAGAATACATTAGAATATGTGGAGTAATCATTCCCCGAAACTGTAAGGAAAATTAGGTTTTCCTAAAGAATTAGACATATGAGATGCAAGGATAGACTTTAGTAGTGTAGCAAAGGGTATGCAAACTTTAAGGGCCTAGACTGTGATGATTTTAAGTTTATGGGACACAGGCTTTGTTGCAAATACTTGTTTCTGCTATTGTAAGGCACAAGCAGACAGAGACAAAAGGGACAGAAGAGGTGGGACTCCATTACAGTACAATTGCATTAACTAGAACAAGAGGTCAGGCCATTGATGGTAGTCTATTCTGTTCTACAAAATGCCCCTCATTCACCTCCAGCCACAAGGAGCTTGACTGGCTGAGGGATGACTGCTTGCACACCCATCTTCATGTTCTGCCCAAGGTCAGACTCCCTGGCTGCTTCTGATGCTGACAAAATATAGCAGGGATCCCTCGCAAGATCCTTTCCTGGGGGAGAGAAAGATGTAAATGACAGAAATTTTTGGCTGGGGTGATCTCTGGTGGCCTTGCCAAACCTCCTTACACCTCACAGTGGCCCCACTCAACCTTCCTTCTCTTCCTCCTGTCCTCAAAGACATACTGGTCTTATGGTTTTATAACTCTTTCAGACCACAAGAAACCTCTCCATTTTCTTTCACAGGTGAAATCATATACATTTCTTTCTTTCTTAGTACTGGATATGTTTCCTTGAGTACTTGGACTTGCACAACTATAAAGCAGGATCTGCTAACACTATTCAAAGTGAGACTGTCGTCTCAACTTCTACTAGGGTAGGTCCTTTTTTTTCTAGATGCTGTTTTCTCAACAATGGGCTAGATGGTGTGAACTTTCTTCCCCATTTTCAACAGTTGTACCTCATGTCCAGTACTCAGATTGAGATAGATAGATAGATAGGAAGCAGACTAATAGAATTTTAAAAACACATTTTACCAACCCGATTGAGCTGCTTATTTCATTCCTAGGCAGGCTGGGGATATAGCTCAGTGGCATAAGCTCCTGCCTGGCAAGCACAAGGTCCTGAGTTTGATCCCTGGTACTGCAAAAAAAAAATTGGAAGTTTCATTCCTAGGCAAAATTTGCAGCAAACCTGCAAAGTCATGCAAACAAAAAACAAAAAATTCTTCATTTACAAATTTAATTCCCAATTTAAAGGGTCACTATCACAAATAAACAAACCTTATTTTCTTTTCATGATAACCCTTTTACTACAAATCATATGAGCTTTGCAAAGAAGCAGCTGCTCTGATAGTAACCTTTGGCCAGAGTGCAACCAATTAATCAATGTACCATTTGATAAAAGGCTTCACAGATCCATGCTATCTTTTGCACATTAGTTGCCTCAAAATTATGGCAATATTTTAATAAGCTAACCTCAAATAAAAATTTGTAAATCACCACTTTCTATCATCTTCTTCTAAAGCTTAATTATCTGTGAGGCATTTTACAGCTTTACATGAAAGAGGCTACAGAATTGCCAAATATTTTTGTTATCGTATGACCTGAAAATTAGTACTTTTGTGGCTCATGGAAGCATGCAAACTGATGGAAAGATTTCATATATAAATTTATATCTTTCATATATATATAATCTTCATAGAAGCTCTTGGTAAGCACCATGATGCTCATGTTCATATAGAACATGAAAAGATAAGGCCTTCAGAATCCATGATGGCCTAAGTTGGAGGTTAGAGACATTTTACGCTACAATCCACGCCTCAAACTCGAGATCAAACTTTTGCTGAGATTGTAGTTTTCCTTGTTTATGTGATGTTTTAATGATATGACTGTAATCTGAGACTTAAAAAGCACACCCAGCACAGTGGGGAAGGTCTTTGCAGTCTTTACTCAACACAAATCGCTTTGATGCAGAGCTTCTTATTCAGTGGGTGTGAAGAAGGACCGATGACCTGCTCTAAGGTTCTGCCATTCTGCACATCATGTTTTGAGTAAAACAGTTGCAGAACAATTTCTTTTGTGTTTTTTGAACCAGAAATAAATCTTGATTGGTGGAATTTAATCATATTTGAAACAACATACATGAGTATAACATAGACCATCCTCTAGGATTGTTGGGTGTTTTGGTCGCTTTGGGATTGATGGGATTTCTGCAGTGCCTGGTGGACACCGAATGTTCTGTGAACAGGAACTATGATTGTCCATGTTCTGTGTGTGTATTGGCAGCCTTTTTTTTTTTTTTTTTGGTTTTTCTTCGGTACCAGGAACCGAAATCATGACCTTGCGCTTGCCAGGCAGGCCCTTTGCCCCTGAGCTAAATCCTCAGCCCCTTGGCAGCCTTTTTAATAGCTAGTTCTACTGCTGGCCATTCTATTGTTCACAGTGCTCTCTGTTTGAACTAAAAGGTCTACTTCCTCTTTCTTTTGGCCATTAATTCAATCCCTGACCTCTAAGGCACAGAAAATGAGTGTACCTTCTTTGCTTATGACAGCTTTCAATAGTTTAACAAATAGTTTCATGACCATTGCTAAATCTTCTTCCCTGCATAAGTCTCCCTGGGTCTTTCATCTGTGTTTCCTGGTCAGATTCTTACATACTCTTTTATCCCACCCTCTTCCTGTACTTTCTGCAGTTTAGCCGAAAACTACAAGCAAAAATGTGCTGCTGATATATAATTACATATTTAATTAATTAAATTGTCCAATATTCTATGTGCATACTCTCTTTGTTATTTGTGTAGTGGTGGGGCTGGTGATTTTAATTCAGTGGCAAAGTGCCTGCCTGGCAAGCATAACATTGTGAGTTTGATTCCTGGTACCGGAAGAAAAGACAAAAAAGAAAAATCGTGTAGTGGTTTTCCTTGAACTGAGTATAGACAAGGGATGCAAATCCTCTCTAATTCAAGTATATATGTGCTAGGTTTTGTCATGACAGTGTTTATTTCTGCTGCCTCAGTGCAATTATTTACCTTATTTTTTAAGTTTAGAATGATGTCTGTGTAGACCATAAACTGTAGTTGCCTTAGTTAAAAGAACTAGAACTTTTAATTAGAACTTCTTAATTTACCCATCAAATACTATTCACTTTCAGCTGATGCCCTTAAACTCCTCGTCTTTAAAGGATATGTCTTTAAGGAACAAATGATACATTTATTGACTCCAATAATTTCCATTCTACCAAGTACATGGGCTCTAACCATTTCCACTTATAATTTCTTCACTTTTTGACAATCTCATTGTGATGTTCATGGAATGGCTTTTGATTGTCCTGCCCATTTATTTATTTTTATTTTTATTATGTAATTTTTTGTGTGTACCAGGAATGGATCTCAGGACCTTGTGCCTGCCAGGAGGGCACTGTGCTGTTGAGCTATATCCCCAGCCCCTACCCATTTATTTAATATGCTATTTTAAGACCACCTTAGATATGTGAAGACGAATGTGGAAACCTTCCTGATTCATTCCATTCACTCCGGGAATGGTTATAGCAGACACAAAATACAAAATATGATGACTAATAAAGGCCAACCAAAAAAGAAGTCTTTATTCTATGTTATTTTAAATAAACCAGGAAGAAGGACCCTCTGTATTGGTTAAGCTTTCCCCTTAACGTACTTGGGAGATCATCCGGTGGCATTTCTATGTTGGAACTTGAAGTTCCAGAAAACTTTCCAACAGGCAGAAACTGTCAGCTTCATGCAAATGAGAAGTGTCAGGGTGAATTCCATCCTGAGCACTGCAGAAGGGCTACTGTGCGCTGTAAATGGGACTCAGTGGAATGTCCTTAACAACCACCTGGTTTTTGCTTTTAATGAACAAATCCACGCTATGTCAGAAGGACACTGAGATTCTCAAAAAGGATTAAAGGATTGTGAATTTAAGTGGGCATCATGCCTGAGCAAAAAATGTCCAGAAAATGGGAAATGATGTCTGCATCATTAAGTTTCTCTCAGCAAAAGATAGCTCCCACCCACTTCTGCTTAGCCAGTATTGAAAGTAGCATGATAGAATCCTATTTTCTACTATGAGATATCCAATGGCATGAAAACAGAAATTTTGGAAACCAAATTCTCATTAGTAATTTGAATACATGTTGACTGATTTTTTCATGTAATTAAAGCTCCCATTTTGGCTTTGTGTGTTTAACTAAAAATTCCCAGGAAAATTACATTAATAAATTAGATATTTTATTGTAATTAAAATTTGAGTTCAATAATATGTTTATAACAGTAGACTTTGTTTGTATTTTTTTGTTTTGCATTGTTTTCCTAATTCTGAAATTTGCAAAGAAGATACATTTTTCTTTTGGGTGTTGGAAAAATATGTACATTATATAATACATACTTCAGGACTGGCTTCAGTGGATTAATTGGGTTGCTGTATCCCTGCTGCCTTTAGTACTGTGAGAGTTCTGCTAAAAAGTGTGAATTTTTCCCAGATATGAAGGGGAGCTAGGCTGGAAATTAAGTGACTCCCCCACACTATATCCACATAAACTGTATATTCTCTGAGGTTTGGACAGAATGGTGAATAAAACAGGACTGAAACAGCCACAGCTTAAGTGACCAGGCAACCCTCACAGAGAAATGGCTGTGTGGTTGCCAACAGCCTATGCAGTAGCATCTTCTGGATCCTGGAGGCATGTAAGCTTCAGGGTTTAAAAAAAAACCTTTGAGCAAACTGGGATGAGGGAAAGGAGACAAGAAAGAAGGAAGGGAAAAATATATATTATATACACAAAACAGCGGGGATAACTGTACTGCAATTTCTACTGTCTATTGAAAGGAACAGTTAATGCTTAAATATTTTTAAACTGTTTTCTTCCTTTTAATTTTTTTTTGACCAATTTTGCAGGCTTATATGTGGTAATCTGTACAATTAATTTGAAGATAACAGTATGCAATATAACAACCATTGCTGAATTCCTATCATCTTGTTTAGTGAAATTCTGTACCCTTTCTAATTTTTTAAAATTATTTTTTATTCTCTTTAAAGAAAAAAAATAAATTAAAAAATAATTTAAAAACCCTATCATTTGTCAAGAAATTTTTGTGGTACACTACCTTATTTGCCTTTAAAACAATTAACAAAAGTTGTCTTAATTTACAGTTTCTTACGGCCTGAGAAAAAGCCAGTCCAAGCCTTGACAGGTGATAGATATGGGGGGAGTTCTATCTAGGAGTCTCATCTCCAGGGACTGGCTATCTTAGTTAATTTTTCTCATTGCTGAGATAAAATACCTGACACCCAAAGTTAAAGAGGAAAAGGTTTGTTAAGGTCACAGCTTGTAGAGGTTTCAGTCCATCTTCAGCTGGCTCCAAGGCAGGGTGACCCGGCAGAGGGGCATCAGAAAAGAGAAACAATTTGTGGTAGGCAGAAGGTAACAGAGCAACAAGGGATGAGTGCAGCTCTGTCATATTTTATCCAGGTTACTTAGGTTGGGTAGCATTCCCACCCTTAATCCTAGTGCCCTTGATCCTAGCATTGCACCATGAATTGGCATCACAGTCTCTAGATCCAACCAACTCTATAAAAGTCTCAGCTGTGATGGCATGAGGCTTTGAGGCAACATCTAGACACAACCATAGCACTGATCCAGCCATAGTTACCCCATCAGTGGGCAGAGGATGGCATAGGTTTGCAGAATGGGCAATAGAAACCAGGACCTTAGAGACAAGATTTTCTATGGAAGAATAGGTTTGAAGTTAAAAATGTCAGCATTGTTACATTATTTAATCTCTTAGAGACATAATTTCTTCATCTAAAAAAACCCTGATGACAGAATATCTTTTATAAGGTAGTTGTGATGTAATTCAATCATCTGTATAAAACCCTAGAATCTTGCCTAGCTCAAAGCTTAATAAATGACAGTTCTCTTCAGACAGCAAAGACAAATATCAGTGAGGGTATTGGAGAGATCCTCAGAGGTGAAAGACTCCACAAGTGCAAGTCATTAGAAGTTCTTGTATGAAATACTCTTTGGACTCACTACGTAAGTGTTAGGGCCTCTTGTTCAAAACTTATTGAGTATTCTTAAGGCAGCTATTATAGAATTAAACCAAGAGCTATACCCTTCTAAAGGTTGGCTCCTATGCAACCAGACAAGCCATTTGCCCACAGAACCAGGTTTGACTATTGTGATTATTTTTTAAGTATTCTTCATAAATCCTTTTCTGTTTTTTACAACACATTCTCCCCACAGCAAATGGACTGATTTTCTCAATCCATAGAGTAGATCCTACTATTATATGCTTTCATTTTCAAGTGAATGGTAGCATAAAACAGGGAGAAGCTACATAGCAATGTGGTTGAGTGGGTGAACCCCAAAGCCAAAGTTGCTGCCCTTGATTTCGGTTTTGGTCCAATTTTTATCTTCAGCAAAGTTTTGCAACACGGTTCATTGTGCTGTAAAAAGAATGTGATGCTGGGTACCTGATACAGAGTGCTTGTGAGGATTAAATGAAATAGCTGGTGTGGTACTCCTAGGAATAATGTTTGAGACACAGAATAACTTTACCAGTGTTACACTGGGCCATGTTAAACAGAGCCATCCTTAAAAGATCACCTTGACAAGGCCTACCACCATATCAAATTTCTATGGCCGGTTACCAGAGAGTATCTCTTACTGCTCTTCCATTTTTATTCACCAGCAACACTAGTATTTTTATTTTGTGTTCTAGTTTCTAGGGTACACTAAACTTTTCTTATACCACAGAATCTTTGCTGTTCTCTCTGTGTGGAATATTTTTGTGTGATATATCCTGTAAGCCTCAACTTATATATGCTTTTCTTAGAGAAGATATCTTTATAACATTCATCTAAATCGTGTCCCTCTGTTATTTAGCAAATTAGTATTTTAGCCTAATTTGTATCATTTTCATAGTTTGACTTTCTGCATTTAATTATTGTTTCTTAAATGTCTACCTTTGCCTAGGGGCAGAGCTCAATATGGGACCAGTTTAACTACTGAATCTCAACACTCAGTAGGGTGGCTGATACATGGAACTGATCAGTAGACACTGATGAATAAGGGAACGAATAAAAGTAATAGAAACTGACAAAGCAGGATCTTGTGGATAAATTAGGGTGCCAATATCCAGTATTAGGAACAACAATTAAGAAGACATAATAACACTATGAACAATTGTTTAAATAATTTGCCTTTATTAGAGTAAAAGAGCCATTTTTGAGTTTTATGCTGCATATTAAGCTGAGCCCCTCACATATTATCTCATTTAATTTTCACAAGTCTCTAAGGGTTATATACTATCAGGGTCCTCCTTTTGCAGTTTGCTGGGATCTAGTGGACATTTTAACTCATCTGTCTGACTTTTGACACTGAAGCTGCTCTTGAGAGCTGATGCATACATGTTTGTTACTACCGCTTTTACTTCACCTAGAATGTTCATGTATACTTTGATACTATACTGAAAATCTGAAATGATCAAAGTGGGGCTTAACACAAAACTGACTGAATTTAAATGTAGAGGTTAGCAACTTCTAATAAATTATAACCACAATTACGATGTAAAGCATTTATATCACCACAAAAAGTTCTTTCCTGTCTCTCTGCAGTACATCCTTTCTCCTCTGTCCCCAGGCCAACACTGACCTGCTGTCTGTCACACTAGTTTTTCTATTCCTGAATATGATATAAATGAAATGATACAAGATAAACTCATATCAGACTTAATTTACTGAGAAAGATATTTTGGCTTCATCTGAATTGTGAATATACCATAGTTTGTTTCTTTTTATAGTCAAGTAGTATCCATTGCATAAGTACGAACATTTTTATTTTGCCCTCATCTGCGGGAAGATACTTGGGATATGCTCACTTCAGCAGCACATGTACTAGAATTGGAAGATACTTGGGTTGTTTCTAGCTTTGGGTTAATATGAATAAATCTGCTTGAATATCGCTATACAAGCCTTTGTGTTAACAAGCACATATTGAAATTTCAGCAGCTATGCAAATATGTTTGAAAATGAATACAAACTCAGTTTTAAATGAATCTGTTAAAGAACTTTAAATTAGAACCATTAGTAGGTAATTTTTCAGTCATGTGATCTCTGCTCTAAATGAAAATGTTTTTCTTTACTGGAATTAAAAAGTTGACCTTATAGTCATGAAATTCAGTATCAAAAGATAAATAAATTTCTTGGATATTATTTTCCCTTCCTAACGAATCTCTTGTAATCCTTTCTTTGTCACTGAAACAAAGGTATAGTAATAATTTTTTATTTCCTCAATATTAGCAAAACCTGCAACTTAAATGAAGCCAGGCAGGAATTACAGTATGCATTGTGCCGATCTCTTTAAGCACAGAGAAGAAAAATTGTGTACACATACACAGTTGTGTACAGCTGAAGCTGTATGTCTTATGAGCAGCTGCAAGCGGGAATGGGGGGAAGAGATGACAGCTCTTATCCATAATACATATTCTCTGCAGAGCACTTGTACCTCTGCTCCAAGGGGTTTGTCAAATTACAAAATCAGTAAGAAGAAAAAAAAAAGAATAAAACAGCAATAAGAAAATGAGACAAACAATCTATTACATTTCAAGTGTTAATATATGGCAGGTATAATTCACATTCTTCCTGTTTCTTTCTGAGTCTCTTGGTAACAAGACAGCAACAGAGGCAATTCCTCTCCAAACTCCCATGCAGGTCTCATCCTATGGGACACTGGAAAGCTAAGGATGAACAAAAGTCCTGTGCTCAAAAATGAAGGGCACTGTATTGTTCAGCATTTGCAGTTTCTAATGCATATCATGCTCTATTGTTTCTTTCTGGTTAAATATGTCAAGTAATTGGGGATTCTTGCAGAGTGAAGGCATCCACAATACCCTGGGACTAAGCAGTGCTTTTTGCGTACATACTTTCACACTCCAGGTCTGTGGGAGCAGAGATACTCTGTTATCAGTGAGTCTTCAGTTGTCTCATAGTGACTATGGGATGTTGTGACAAGGTAGGACTTACAAAGGGACCAACAACAGAAGGGAATTCAAAGCAATAACTCTCAGAAACAACTCTTGGGGTAACACACTTCACAAAACTGCAGTGTCATTTCTAAGTATGTGGATGTGTAACTCATATCAGAAAACGTTCAAACCCACGTATAATAGTTTGGATCTTGAATGTCCCTCCAGGGCCTGGTATTAAAGACATTGTCTCCTAGGTGGTGCTGTGGGGATGCAGTAGACCCTTTAAGAGGTGGAACCTAATGGGGTATTCTTAGGTGACTGGGGATATACCCTAAAGGGAACAGTAGTACCCTGGTGCCTTCATCCCTCTCTTGTTACCTCCTGGCCATTAGGTAAGCAGTTTGGTCCACCATATATTCCAGCTGTGATGTGCCTCCTCACCATGGGTCTAATCAATGGGACAAGTTAACCATGGACTGGACCCTCTAAACCAGTGAGTCAAAATAAAACTCTTCTCTTTATAAACTGATTATTTTAAGAAATTTTTTAAAGTTATAGAGGGCTGGGGATATAGCTCAGCAGCACAGTGTCTGCCTGTCAAGTGCAAAGTCATGAGTTCAATTCCCAGTACCAAAACACAAAAACAACAAATGAAAAATAAAAAAAAAATAAAATAATAGAAAGCTGACTAACACACTAGGGTATCTGAATAATTTTTGAGCATATTTAAAGATGTTTTTCAGAGTATAGAAACAGTAAAGTATTTCAAAGTATATATAGTATGATTAGAAAGAGTAATCATGGATTTTATAAGTAGTAATATCTGTGATATGAGCTCATTCTTCTTGCCAAACACGTTTTTGAGTAAAACTTGAAGTTCTCAAAACTCATTTCTTCAGGTAATTTTTCCTATAAATGAATCTGTTACTTTCCCACCTGAATTCATATTCCATTTTTTTCCTTGTTTTGGACTGACCAGGGTTAAGGGTGAGGATTTCTAATATATGAAGTGATATGAATGTGTCCCTTTTGACATGTGTTGGAGAATCGCTGGAAGGAGTTTCTTTCCCAATAAGTGGAATTTTCTATTAAATATGCACATAACTGTAAGTTACTGTTTTTCTAAATATTAATTCCCAAATTTTATTTTTATGTCCACATGAATATTAATTTCTCTAGATTTTAATATCCTGAGTCCTTTGCACTGTACACTTATGACAATGTCTTTGTTTTCATATCTAGAGAAATGAAAGAATGAGAAGGATCATATTCATATTGTTGTTGCATTTGTTATAGTTTGTGGGCTAAAACTTTAGCATAGGAAATGTGAAAAGAAAAAAACAAAAGAAATTTACTCCACTCAAAATTTTAAAGCAAAGTAGAGCCACAAGCAGAAGAGAATGGGTCTGACAAGTCACTCCTTTCCCTCTCTGTTTCTAAATGGAATCACAGCAGCAGAGGACAAGGTCAGGTGGAGGAATGCTTGCTTTCAGCTGGCACTTTGGCCCATCTCTCAGAGAAGCTTTGGTCACTAGGTAGGAATGTAAAGTAGAAAGCTAATTATTTTACACTTACAGTCACATCAGTCACAGCACTGTCCACTAAACCATGCTACAGTCTCAGGGCATTGTGGGAATTTCCAAGGTGGACCACATCAGATGGAAAGTGAGCTCTGTCTATCCAGAAAAGAATTGCATTAGACTACTCATTTCTTTGTTCAATCCATGGGAGATAGAAGCCACAAGCCCTGCTTGCCTTGTCAGTCAGAGAAAAGAGTCCAAAGGAAGCCAGAGGGAAAATAAGGCCAAGAGTCCCAGGCGTGCCACATTATGCTGTTCCTTACTTCAAATGGTTGAGCATTCTCCAGCTCTCTGTCTCCTTTCAAGAGTCCCCACAGGAAATACCTACTGGACAAGTGACGATAGAAGGGGTGTTTGCCCCAGTAGAGTTCACTCTGCTCCCACTAAACCCAAGCCTGCAACCCATCCCATGTGTTTACAATCTTGATTACTTAATAAACAAATTTCTCCCTGTTGGGTTAGGATGAGAAAAGAGTCAAACTTGAAATCTACTGCAGTAAGTAAGACCAACGTGCACATGTTGAATTCAGTAAACATCGAGTGTAATACCATCAAATATGTACTCTTGTCTTTATATCATAGGCTCTTTTGTTTTGAGAAAAATCACTTAGAAATATTTAAATTTCTGTGCATTTTTGTTTCTTTCAATAGTGTGAAACTTTGTCACGGTGGATCTGTTAATGAAAAGGATGACTAAGCCAAGACCTGAGAATCTGCATCATGTATCCCTGATTTCATTTGACCCATTGCAGGGTTCTGTAGGGCATCTGAACAGATCCACAAGGCTTAGGGCTTCACATCTGAAGACACTGTCAGGCACCTTTCCCTGCCATAGCAGCTGTTGGTGATCATCAGTAGCCTGAAGAGTAAACTAGACTTCTTTTAGGCCAAAGAGTTACATGTCTATATTAATTTACACAGATGCCTATGGATTTATGGAATAGTCAATTATTCTTCTCAGCTATGGTTCCAGAGAGCTTATGTGAAATTGCAATCAATGTTGACTTAAATTTACTTTAAAATTACATTTACTAAGACTTGTAGGTCTTTGGTGACAGAGGGGAAAAGGAAACAAGAACCAAATAAATAGTGCCAAAGAAACTAATTTAAGGCTGTTTTCTTTGTATCAGAACTTCTGAACAGAAATGTGATACAATCAGGTAATTATACACATAGAGGCTCTTTCTTTCTCTACATGTCACTCCAATTGAAGCCATGAAGTTGATGACAAAATAAGGTTTGATCTTTTCCTGTGTGACAGCAGAGCTGCCTGCATCTGAATCTTAGTCATTTCACCTCCAACTCTCTGTAGGTAAAACTTTTATCTTCCTAGTTCCAAGTAAACACCCAATCTAGCATGGGATGTTTCTTCAAATGCTTGCTTCCAAATGCTTTCTAATTACAAAGAACTGGGAAGTATCTTATGTAGTTAATCGAGTTTTTAATAAAACACATGCCATTAATCCATGACTTCCCATTTTCTTCTTTTTTTATACTACCCCTTGAGGATCTTGGTGTGTTAAGTGAAAATGAAACTGTTCCCTTTAAAGAATTTAATTCTGTATATGAAACAAGCAAAGTATAAATTGAATATTCTACTCATGTTATTAAATAACTTTTATAACTGTGTTTTAGAATGTGAAGCACAACCTATATAATGCTAGATTTAGTAGTAATTTCAAAGAAATAACACAATAGGACAGGAATTTCAAGAGTTAAATATCACCTAGCTCAGAGAAACAGAATCAACTGATACTGTCATTATAATATTTTAACATCTTATCTATTCAATCTAAAATTTAATTCTTATTGCAGAAATATCTCTTAGCAATTTATGATTTTCTGGTCAAAGTGTAGGTTACTTTGTTTTTGGTCACTATCCATTGGTGGTCACTATCCATTTGGTCATTATCCATGTATTTATAATTATAATATCTTTATAATTTTTCCAGTATTAGCTTCTTTTCATCCTTAATTGCACATCTCATTACTGGTTTCTCCTAAAGTGTATCCTTGAGCAAATTTTAAGGGAAAATGCATAAAAAATAATATTGCTATGTCCTTTCATATCTGATAAGGTCCTTATGTGCCTTCTTTACCCTCACATTTACTGACAGTTTGAATGAATACTGAATCATGGGTCAGTGATTACCTGTTACTCAGAGCTTTGGGCCTTACTACTAATATTTAGAAACCAGAATGGCAGGGGAAGTTATTGATACTAACTTAGTTTTGTTTCCTAGACAGGTGTTTTTTATCACTTTGCTAACTGCTGAGCCCGGGCGCACAAAGTTAAAGGAGGAAGTGTTTCTGTGGCTCAGTTTATAGAGGTTTCAGTCTGTTGTCAGCTGCTCCAAGGCAGTGTGACATTACAAAGGTTAAACAGTCCATGCAGGGCAGGCGGAAGGCAGCAAGCAGCAAGCAGGAAGCAAGCAATGGACAGCAAGCAGTGAGCACCTGCAGCCCTCTTTCTGTCTCTTACATTTTACATGGACCACTCACACCCTTAATCCTAGCACTGCACCATGAGTCAATCCCAGTGTCACATCCTCTATCCCAGTGGCACACACCCCAGATCCAGCCATCTGTGAAACATACACCTATGAGTGCAGGAGGCTTTAGGGGGACATCTAGACACAAGCCATAATAATAGGCAATCTCTTGTTCTTTCTCTGTACTATTTTAGGCCATTCTCTTCCATGTAGGTATTCTGAAATTTCAAATTTTAGGTTCTAGTCATTTTCTATTTTTAAATTCATCCTGCTTGTTTTGATTATTTTCTATTTGAAAATTAATTATATAGTCAGGTGTGGTGGTATACTCCTATAATTTTAGCACTTCAGAGGCTGAGGCAGAGGAATCACCTTAAGTTTGAGAGAACCCCAAGTGACATAGTCAGTACAAGACCAGCTTGACCTAGATGCAAGATCCCGTCCCCAAAAAATAAATAGTTATATAATCATTTTGTCATTCATATTTCTTCTTTTTCAGAACCTTTTTCCAGATACACAACAAATACATATTTGTGAAACTATAAAGTCAATCCCCAATACCTCACAGTTCTGATTTTCATCTCTGATTGTCTTCATGATTCTCTTTCCTTCACCTCCTGCTCCTCTCCCTTACCCCTCCCAGGGAGAATTTAATATAATTTAATTTCAAAGAACTCTCTTAGACTCTCACTTCAAATCTGAAACATTTTATGGTTTGAATACTTTCTCTTCTGCTACATACTAAGTTCATTTTATTCCATTAATGGTATTTATTTACCATTACTGTATTCATAGTTCCAGATATGTAAATATGTATTTTTCTTTGAAAAATAGTACCTATTTATATTGTAATAACAAATGTAAAATGATGTGTACAATATAGACATGAAAAATAATAAAAGCGTCTTCTTTTGCCTCTGTCTCTCTATCTATATATATATGTATATATATATATATATATACTTGTTTTAATGCAAATATGAACTTACTATGTTTTCCTTTTTTTTAATACCTTTGAAGAGAATTCCATCATAACCTATGGGATTGATCTACTACTAATTATACCATTGCATGAATCAAATATAATTTGCTTTGTCAATCCAATCTGATGGCCATTTACATAGAGTTTTACCTTTGCCTTCTATGAACAATACTAATATTGTGCAATCTCAGAAATACAAACATAGATTAAAGAAACACAGCAATTGCATTTTAATACTTTTATATTATCAGTTGATTTTTAGATAAGATATACTTATTTATACCTCATTTGCAGTGAGTGCTTATTTCCCCACACCTGGCCAATGCTAACCATTATTTTTTTTTTTATATCTACTGGTCAAATTAACTTAAAAAGTCAGACTTTCAAGTCTGATTTGCATAATTGTGTATGAGAACAGTTTTCAAGTACTTCAGTGGTGTTTGTAATTGTTCCCTGGTATGGAAGTGCCCTTTATGTCCCAATAATTTGAATATGTCTCTTCCAAAATACAGATGTTATCCATATGATAGTACACTATCAAAGAAGCAGAGATTTTCAGTGATGATTAGGCCTCGAGGGCTTTTCCCTTGATGATGAGATTAAGGACCTTGTGAAAGAGTCTTGATGTAGCATTAGGTAAACTTTTGCTTCAGCCATTATCACGTGAAAACAAAGGGCAGCAGGTGGAGGATGAAGTCCTTACTGGAAAACTACACCTTGATCTTGGAGTTCCCAGCATCCAGAACTGTAAAACAAAAATGTCTAATCTTACAAATTACTTACTCTCAGGCCCTGTGTTACAACAGCATAAGCTATGATATATGCTCTGTATACTTTTTCCTTAGGAGATTATCTTTATTTTATAGTAATTTGGGGTGTATTTATGTAGACATTAAAAATTATATGTGTATCGTATGTTACTATTCTTCTAGTAATATACTTATAACTTTAGTTATTTCATTTTTTCATGTGTAAGTTTCATTTCTTATGATATATGTCAATCTTCTCCTTTACAGCTTTTCCACTTGGTATAGTATTTAGAAAAATCATCTCTACTTTAAGAGATACATAAAATTAATCTTTTAGAGCTAGAAAATATTATGGCTATAAATATTTGTATCTTTGTTTTGCTTTTTGAGTTTAGAAAGTAAGAAAAATTACTTGATATTTTCCTCCAGGTACTGTTTATCAAAATGAAACATAACAAGTTTGGTATTATAATCTTTTTAGGCTAAGGTAATTCTCTATAAACTTTGATACCTCTTGTATAACATAAGGGAATGCCTTTATGTATTTACAAATCAAGTGAGAGACAACTGCTGTAATTATCTGTCTTTAAGATAAAAATCTCTTTTGTCAAGGTTACACACCTGAGAAACTTCAAGAGCCATGAAATAACAAGAATTATGCAAAGCTCTGATTTATCCTCACTAAATGAAACAGGTATCTGTATCTGTAATTTTGGTAATTCTTCTGCTTCATGTGTTTACTCAGAGATAAGGGTAAAAAGAGTCAGACCAAAGTCTGAGAGTCAGACTCTCAAGTGTGATTTATGTCATGTACTGTGGTAAGCTCTGGCTATGGAGTTGTGTGTGTGTGTGTGTGTGTGTGTGCCTTACACTGAGGATTGAACCCAAGACCTTCTCACTGAGCTACATTTGCACCCACTCCCCATTTTAAATTTGTACTAGGATCTCTTGCTAAGTCCACAGGCTGGGCTTAAATTAGTGATCCTCCTGTCTCAGCCACCTACAACCGTGGATTGCAGACCTGTAGCACCAAGACAGATTTATAGTCTGCCTTTTTTTTTAATCTTCTGGGAGTCTGAGCCGATAGGATTGCAAATTTGAGCTCAGCTTGGCCTACTTAACAGCCTCTGCTCTTAACTTCTCTGAAGCTATGACAGTTTATTTTGGTAGGTACTTTTACCTGTATTTTGTAGATAAGTTTATAAAAGGGAGCTCTTGAGGCATTATGGAATCACTCAGCATTGTAACGAGCAAGCACAGGGAGAGAGCAGCAGTCAGCAGAGTCCACAGCCATGTGCACTTGCTCTTAACTCATGTTACCTCTGATAATGTTCACCCTGGCCATCAACTTTTGGCACAGGAAATTCTAGAAAGAGATGGGTACTTCTCTGAGTATAAGTGTCTATATTTTTGTATTTCAAAGTTTTTAAGCTTAAGGAAATTGCTATTAGTTTATGGACAATTTGTATTTACTTTTCATTGCATTTTATATTTAAGGTAATTAAAAATCTAAGCTCTAGAGTCATACAGACCTGGATCCACACTCTGCCTTTGAATTTCATAGCTATATGACATTAGGCAAACTAATTGACCTCTAAATCCCTTTAAACTTATAGTCCATGAAGTGAAGTTAATAATAGCACATACTTTCAAGGTTCCTTAGGATGTCAAAGGAATGCCAGCTTTTGAAAAGCAAGGATTTTTATTTTGTTTATTACCATATCCCATGCACTTAAAATAAGGCCCATACATAGTAGCTGCTCAATAAATATTTTTGGAAGGAGTATGAAAATTGTTTACTGTACTTTTTGTCACTGTCAAACAATATAAGTGAAAAAATATGGTTTAACAATCCTAGTACAGTTAAAATTATTCTTTCTTTTGATATGTTCAGTGAAAAAAAATGACATATGTAGAATTTTGTATGACCTCATTCCTATCCCTACCAGCCTTTACTGCTTTTATGTTTCTGAGAAATGTTGACTTTCTTCAATGACTAAACAGATGAAAGAACAATTAATTGGTATCAAATGGTATTTGAATATTTTGGTGGTGAAGAACAACTACAAGGTCACGAAGTTGCGTGTATTTCAGAAAGAGATAAGGAATTGTGATCATTTTTGAGGACTGAAAAGGGACCTTGCAGTACACTTTCAGATTTTAAAAGTCAGCTAGGGAATTGAGCTTTGTCAACTTCAGGTGTAAGAGCTCTGGCTTCGCTGCCAGCTCACTGAGCACCCATGATCTCCGGGAAGCAAGGAGAAACGAGTCAGTACTTGTAGTTGGCTTTTCATCCCACAAATCTATGCAGATGGATTCAGCTACTAGAATCTGAGTTCTATCAGGGCCACAGACTCTCTTTCTCTAGTATGTAGAAATGGATAATCAAAAGTATTTTTTAAGTGAAGGATTTAAGATTGAAGCTAATCAAATGCAGCCTTTCTGCAGCTGTTCCTTTTTAAGCAATGTTTATAAATTATATATCTATTTTGATTTTCAAGGAGCATACATATGCTGGGGCATTTAATGAGAAATATAAAATGTTAATTATTTGTTTTGTAAATCAGAAGACAGAAAATGAACTTGAGTTCTTTATATAATTTTAAATTGAAATTAAAAATGATTATATAGGCCAAGGCACATAAAAATCATTAACATTACCATGAATAAAAATAAACAAATGAAAACACACCTTTGAAAGCAAATACTCTGTCTGCAGCAGGGCTGGCACTCAGAGGACCAATCTTTTAGGTCAAAGTTTTTCCAGAATGGCAATCAGTAATTTAAATAATACTAAAAATATAGGAAATTTGTATGATTATTTCTTTCATTTCTGTCAGTGTTGGGATTCATTTTAAGACTGAAGCTGCTGTGAAACTGTTCTCTCATTTACTTTCCATTGCTCAATTATTTTGAGCCTTACTGAAAACAGGGATTCATCACCTCCAGAGAGACGTCAGAAGATGTCAAGATGTAGATTCATCTTTTTTATCTTTTTCTTCCAAATGAGATTCAATTGTCAAAATGACAGAAGATTCAAGCTGGAAAGAAACCCCCAGTAAAATGTCAGGACTTCATCACAATTTGAGCTCCAACTGGCACATTAGTAAGTATTCATTCATGTTGGGCCTGACCTTATACTGGCCATGAGACTTGGGGACCGCACTTGCACAATGGACAATCAAAATTATGCGATGCATAAATTGTAAAGGGATATAATTTCAAAAGTGTTGGATGAGTTTATTACATCAGCTATTGATTTGTCCTCTTTTGAGCTTTTAAGAATTTCACTAGTGTGTAACTTTGTGACAAGGATGCTCATAAACACAGAAAGGAAGTGTTGTTTTTGGTGACCTCATTATGCCCCAGTGTTCAGATAATGATCTGGTCTTGCAAAAAAATTTAGATCTGGAAAACTCTCCTAGAATCTCTCTGAACCAGTTTTTTCAGTTGCGCAAAAATAATTTTGTGCTGTAGAGTGTACACTAAGGCAAACCACATTTAGTTTAGGCAGCTCTTGATGGTTTTTGTTTACTCTGCCTTCCATTCTTACCTAACAAGTAAAATGTGTGTCACATGTTCCAGGACTTATTCAGTGTTCATGTGCTCAGATATCAGTGTCAGCTATGCAGGGTTCAGGCTCATGTTTAATGTTTAATTTTAGGCTTTTGTCCTAATTCTTGCTAAGACACTATCTAGAGTCCTAAGAGAAAAGCTCAGGGTATTCTTCCTGCAACTGGATGTTGGCATGTGTGGAAAAGACCAAGGGGCACTGCAGCCTCCTCTGTGCTGGTCTGAGGAGGGCGAGAGTGGCATCGAAAAGTCTGGCCCAGAAGTGTTTGTTACCACAGCCGAGCACGTGGAACAGTCGACCTGTGAAACAACCATACTTGTCTTCACTTTAAGGAACACAAAACTTTTTTTAAAAAAGTTACTAATGCAGTTTAACTTGTTTTTTTGTGTGTTCTACCTAAAAACAACCCGAGATAGAGCAGTTGAATTAACCTATTAATGGTATGATTTAGTATTGGATACTCTACAGCAAAACACTGAAAAAGATGCCTGAAAACAACTTTCTAATCACAGTCATTTATAGAATAATTAATGTATATAATATGTAATAATTTCTATACTATGCAGAAATTAATATTTATATAACTTCTAAATTTTTAAAAACTTTTATTTTAAAAATTTTAAAAACTAACAAAACAACAATGAAGACAAAATCAAAACAACACAAAAATAACAAAAACTATGCATGACCTCAAAACACGATAGGAATTAACAATGGTTTCTACATGACATACTGTTATCTTCAACGAAGTTGCTCAGTCCACCAGACATAAGAATGTAAGATTGATCAAACAATCAAAGACAGTAACAAGTAATAAAAAAAAGTTGGAAATGATGCAGAGCTTCACCATACAAGATGGTAGGAGTTCATCAGTGGTTCTTATACTGCATATTGTTGTTTTCAGATCAGTCATTCCTATTACCAAATTCAAGCATGCAAAATTGGTCAAGAAAAAGGAAAATTTTAAGAATTCACTATTCCTTTCAATAAATCACAGACATCAGCAATACACCTATTCCAGGTATCCTTATATATACATATAAATTTTGTTTTTCATTAAAAAACCCAAAATAACAAAAACAACTATGTATAAATTAAACAACAAAGAGCACAATAATACATAATTTGAAAACATGGTGATAGAATATTAACAAAAATAGTTGCTATATTACCTAAAATCATCTTTAAAATTGTTGCACATATAACCAGATATAGGCCTGCAAGATTGATCATTTACGCATTTACAATTCCTTTAAAAAAACCAACAGATATTAGTAGTACAATTATCTTAGCTATCCTGTGCATTCATATACATATTTTTCCTCTCTTCCTTCTTTCTTTTTCCTCTCCCCTCCTTCATCCCAGATGCTCCTTCCTATTTGAGCAGTTTCTTTTCCCTTTCACAATATCTATTTTACCTTTCAGATTTTATTTACTCTTTGTGGTTCTTATACTAGGGAGGAAATATGATATTTACACATGTGAATCTGATTTATTTCACTAATGAGTATGGTCTCTAGTCGCATCCATTTACCTGCAAAAGCCTCTAGTTTATCTTTCTTTATAGCTGAGTACTACTTCACTGTACAAAAATACCTCATCTTTTTTATCCATTCCTCAGTTGATGGACATTTGGGTTGTTTCCAAGATTTAGCCATTACAAATTGTGCTACTATAAAGATGGGTTCACATATATCACTGTGGTATGATGTTCTCAGTTCTTCTGGAGAAATACCCAGGAGCAGAATAGCTGAGTTGAATGGGACCTCTAGTCCTAGTTTACTGAGGAATCTCCAGAATGTGTTCCACAGTGGTTGCACCAGTCTACACTCCCACCAACAGCAGAGAAGAGTTCCTTTTTCTCCACAGCCCCTCCAGCATTTGTTACTGGTTGATTACTTGATGATAGCCATTGTTTCTGGAGTGAGATGGAGTCTCAGTGTTATTTTAATTTGCATTTCTCAAATGACTAATGACATTGAACAATTTTTCATGTATTTATTGCCATTTGTATTTCTCCATGTGAGACATGTGTATTCATCTCAGATGCCCATTTTTGTACTGGGTCTTTGAATTTTGGGGACCTGATTGTTTAAATTCTTTATATGTTCCAGACAGGAATTGTTATGGTTTATGTCTGGGTGTCCCCCCAAAGACTCATGCAGCCATGGGGCAGGCTTTTAAAGTTTGATTGACTAGGGGTGTGAGAGCTGCACCCGCCCTGGGGTGGATAGTTTGCATATGTAAGGGAGAGGAAAAGGGTGCTTGAGGTCATTCCTCCCACATTCCTCCCTGGTGTGTGCTTGTTGCTTTTGCTGTGTTCTGCCACCATGAGCTGTAGCTCTCTGCCATGTGCCAGTCTGCCTTGTAATCTGCCAAGTATGGACTGAAACCTCCACTAACTGTAAGCGAAATAAACCTTTCCTTCCTTAATTTTGGGCGTCAGGTATTTTGTCCCAGCAGTGAGACAAAAGTAACCAAGACAGGAGTCCTTTGTCTAAGGGACAGTTAGCTAAAATTTTTTCCCAATTCATGGGTTTTCTTTTCACCCTGTTAGTGATTTCTTTTGATGTGAAAAACTTTTCAATAAGATGAGATCCCAGTTGTTGATCCTTTGAAGTATTTCCTGTGCAGTTTTGTTTTTGTTCATGAACTCTCTACCTACCCTTATGTGTTCAAGACTTCCACTTGCTTTCCCTTCCATTAGATCTAGTGTTTCTGTTTTAATATTGAGATTTGTGATCCATTTTGACTTTGTTTTGGTGCATGGTGATAGGCTTGGGTCTAGTTTTAGTCTTCAGCATGTGGAAAGCCAGTTTTTCCATCACCATTTGTTAAAGAGGCTATCTTTCTTCCAGTGAACATGTTTGCTCACTTTGTCAAAGATAAGGTGGTTGAGTGCATTTGTGGTTGTGTCTGCATCTTCTGTTCTGTTCCATTGATCTTCAGGTCTGGTTTTTTTTTGCCCATACAATGCTGATTTTATCACAGTTGCTTTGTACTATAATTTCAAAATGGGGATTGTGATACCTCCTGCCTTGCCTTGGTTGCCCAGGATTGCTTTTGCTATTCTGGTCCCTTCTTGTTCCAGATAAAGTTTAGTAATGTTTTCTCTAGGTCTGTGAGGTACACCAATGGTATTATCACTAGAATTGCATTGAATCTGTACAACAATATTGGGAGTATGACCATTTTCCCAATGTTGGTTCTTCTTATCCATGAACAAGGAACATATTTCCATTTTTTGAAATCATCTCCAACCTCTTTTGTCAGAGTAGTATAATTTTCACTGTATACATCTTCTGCTTCTTTTGTTAGATTAATTCCTAAATATTTCAGTTTTTTGGCTGGTATTGTGAAAGCTATGCTTTCCCTTATTTCTCTCTCAGAGTGTTTGTTGTTTGTGTATAGGGATGCTATTGATTTTTGAGTATTGACTTTGTATCCAGCTATGCTACTGAATTTGTTGATTAATTCTAGGACTCTTTGGGTGGAGATTTTGGGGTCATCTATGTAGAGTATCACGTCATCTGCCAATAAAGATAATTTCACTTCTCTCTTTCCTATCTTTATTCCTTTTGTTTCTCTCCCTGACCTAATTGCTCTGGCTAGTGTCAGCCAGAACTATGTTGAATAGGAGTGGTGACAGTGGCCATCCTTGTCTTCTTCCTGATTTTAAAGTGAAATCTTTCACTTTTTGTCCATTTAGTATGATGCTGGCTCTTGGATTGTCTTAGATGGCTTATATTTGATTAAGGCAAAGTCCATTTATGTCAGTTTTGTTTAGGGTTTTTATCATGAATAAGTGTTGGACTTTATCAAAAGCTTTTTCTCCATCTATTGAGATGGTCATGTGATTCTTGTCTTTAGCTCTGTTGATATGGTGTATTATATTGATTGATTTGTGTATATTTAACCTTCCTGTATTCCTGGAATGAATCCCACTAGGTAATGGTGTATTATGTTTTTGATGATTTGCTGCATTCTATTAGCTAGTATTTTATTGTAAATTTTTGCATCCATATTCATTAGGGAGAATGACCTATAATTCTCTTTTTTGGTTAGTTCTTTTTCTGGTTTTGGCATCAGGATAATAATTGCCTCCAGGAATGAGTTTGGGAGAATCGTTTCCCTTTCTATTTCTTTAAAGAGTTTTAGAAGAATTGTTGTTAAATCTTCCCTAAATTTCTTATAGAATTCAGCTGTAAATCCATGAGGACCTGGGCTATTTTTTTGTTGGTAAGTTTTTTATTACATTGTCAATTTCATTGGCTGATACTGTGTTATTGAAGATTTTTATAACTTCTTCTTGATTCTGCTTTGATGATTCATATGTATCTAGGAATATGCCTATTTCTTCTGCATTTTCCATCCAATAAGCATAAAGATTTTCAAAGGTATTGATGATCTGAATTGCTACAGGATCTGTAGTGATATAAATGCTTTCATTTCTTATTGCATGGATTTGTGTTTTTCCTTACTTTTTTTGATAAGGTTGGCTAGGAGTTTATCAGTTTTATTTATTTTTTTAAAGAACCAAGGCTTTGATTCATTAATTCTTTGTATGTTTTCTTAGTTTCCATTACATTGATTTCTGCTCTGATCTTTAAATTTCATCCCTTTGGGCTTTAGGATTAACCTGCTCTTCTTTTTCTAGAAGTTTGAGGTGTGACATAAAGTTGTTTATTTGTATTTGTTCTGTTTTCCTGATGTGGGAATCCACTGATATAAATTTCCGTCTGAGGACTGCTTTCATTACATCCTGGTTTGTATATTCATTTTTGTTTGATTATAAATAGTCTTTAATTTCTCCTTTAATTTCTTCTGTGATCCATTGGTTGCTCAGGAGGGTGTTATTTAATTTCCATGTGTTATGGAGCTTTTGTGATTTCCTTTATCATTTATTTCCAGTTTCAGTACACTGTGGTCCAGTAATATACAAGGGATAATTTCAATTCCTTTGCGTTTACTTAAGCATGTAGTATGTGCTGAAATGTGGTATATTTTAGAGAGTGTCCCATGTGCAGCTGAGAAGAATGTGTATTGTAATGTTGTTGGGTGAAATACTCTGTAAAGGTCTAGTAAATCCATTTATTCCCATGTTTGTTTTAGTTCTGGTATTTCTTTGATGATTTTTTCTTTAGTTGATCTATCTCTTTGTGACACTGGGGTGTTAAAATCCCCTGTTACAACTGGGTTGTTACTTATTTGATTTTTCATGTCTATTAAAACTTACCTTATATATTTGGGTGCTCCTATATTTGGTGCATATATTTATGATTGTTATCTCTTCCCCTTGAGGTTTTCCCTTAACAAGAATATAGTGACCTTCTTTATCTCTTTTGATGGTTGTTGGGTTGAAGTTCACCTTGTCTCCAAACAGAATAGCTACTGCTGCTTTTTTCTGGGTTCCTATCACATGGAGTATTGCTTTCCATCCTCTGACTTTCAGTCTATGGATTTCCTTTTGAATTAAATGTATTTCTTGTATACAGCATATTGTTGGATTTTGATTCTTGGTCCACATTGCCAGTCTGTTTCTTTCAATTGGTGAATTGAGGCCATTTACATTAGTGGTTATTACTGATATGTATTGACTTATCCTTGTCGTGCTATTTTCCACTGTTGGTTCTGTACTTTCCCCCTCTGTTTAATTGCTTACCTTGTTTGGTAGTTCTTTTCTATTGTTGGTCTTGAGACTGTGGTCATTTTTATCTCTGTGTAGAATATCTTTCAGTACTTTCTGTAGGACTGGGTTGGCACTCATGAATTTCTTCAGTTGATCTTCATCGTGGAAGTATCATTGTTTCTCCATCAAATTTGAAAGATAGGCTTACAGAGTACAATAATCCAGGTTAGAAGTTGTTTTCTTTCAAGACCTGAAATACTTCACTCCAAACTCTTCTTGACTTGATGGTCTGTGTTGAGAAGTCTGTCGTGATTCTGATGGGCTTTCCTTCATAGATGATCTGTTTCATTTCTCTAACAGCTTTTTTTTTTTTTTTTTTTTTTTTGCTCAGTTTCTGTGATCTTGATTATTATGTGCCTGAGTGTAGAATCATTTTGGTTATGGCTAATTGGGATTCCATATGTCTCATTTATGTGTATATAAGGTTCTTTTCCCATGCTTGGAAAATTTTCTGCTATTACTGATGCAAATAGTTGTTTTCTCATTTATGTTGCCTCCTGCTCTTTTGTTAACACCCATCAGCCTTATATTGTTTTTCTTTGCCTCATTTTGCAGCTGTGGAATTGTTATTTGCTGTTCCTTTCAAGCCATTCCCCATCCCACTAGCCCATGCTGCTGAGGAAATTATTCTAGATCAATCACAGCAGTGTCATACTGGTTTATTCCATACAGTCTGCACTGCAAATATTTCTTCTGGATTCAGAGCATTGGTTTGGAAATTATTTATTTTTGTATTATTGTTGACAGCATTCTTTTGCAGCCCAGGGTTCATCATTTGACTTTAATCTAAGATTTTGGTATTCTAAGATCCATCTTACTATAGGGTGAATAATAACTATGCTCCCATGCTTGTCCCTTGTGCCTAAGCATGCTGTGTCCCTGGGTCTATATCTGGCAGCTTCATTTCTATCTAAATCCAGAAGCATCATCCTATACATTGGGGTACTGAGGGTGTACTTTACATTCTATATTGACAAGAAAACTTATTTTCTGATTGAAAAAGTACTCAAAATGAGTGCCACAAGGTATGAAACACAAAGACTTCAATGTGTTCTGGCCTAGCTTGTGTTTCCTCAGTGGCAGAGCCACAGACCAGGATCTACTTCTAGGTAGATTATATAAGAAGTGATCCTGGAGAACAGAAGTAAGAAATATCAGAGAGTGAAACAGAGGAGGAAGAAACAATAAAACATACACAATCAAGTTTTTTCCACTGTAAGTAATTGGAGCTTGATATTATTGAAATTTTCTGACTTAAAAAATGAGCCTTCAAATTGTCTGCCTAATCATTGATCCAATAGCACTACAGATTGCATCTCACTCCTCCCAGTGTGATATCCAAAAGCATCTCATGAAATGACCTCCTAGAGCCCCAAAGAGACAAGTGATATGAGATGTGAGGTTCTAGCAGTGTGCACAGTTTGGAGCCTTGATACTGTAGTAGTGATTAAAATAGACGACTGAGAAGTATCCAGTGCACACCTCCTCCAAAATATGAACTAATCTCTCTCACAAAAAGGCTTGAAATTTGAATGCTCATTTCCAAATTTTCATAGATAATACTGATTCTAGACAGCAAATAGTTTAAAGAAAAATTGTGAGAAAAAATAGAAAAAGAAACAAAATAAACCTGAAGGCAGAAATAATAAATCATACACACACATAAAACACTGGAGAAAGTATATAGAAAACAGAAGGACACTGAAGAATTTTCCATAAAAATAACATGAAGAAGTAGCAAGAAGTATCAAGTCAGCAAAGTGTTCTTCACTGTTGAGTAAGTAGACATGCTAATGCAAAGGAGTACAGATGATGCAGAGATACAGTTGTGTACTTACAATCTGTAAGAAAGTGCATCACTGCAGTGGGAATGGTTGGCCAGCAGCCCTATATGAGGAACTTGGTGAGAAAGTTGGAAGCCAGAGAAAAGTAAATGCATCACATTTTATATGTGGTTTCAACTAAGAACGAAGGAGAACAGGCACACAGAGGACTCAGGGAAGGACTCAAAGAAGCAAATACGGTTTATTTGAGGCCAATGTCAGCCACAATTGTAGGACTCTACTCACATACGTATGTGTTCTGTGTACATATACATATATGAACATTGCATGTGTCTATATATTTTTCTCAGGCTATTAATATAAAGTTTCATGAACTAACTGCAAATCATACTTTTTCTCAGACATTCTGAAATGAAATGGACTGGTGAATCAATTATTCAGCAAAGTGTGTTTCATAAGACCCTAGTCTTAGAACAAATTTAGTATATTCTTTTTTTTAAAAAAAAAATGACTTTGCCATAAATTACAGCAGATACACTTCCTCTCAGAATCACAATAAACACTAACATTGTATGGTTTCTGAAAAATTTTCAAAAATGAGGCCAAGTAAATTTGGTTAAATAATGAGTGAATCCTATTTATTCTTAAGTCTATAGAATTTTGGAAATGCTGCAGATAAAATCTTTCTAATTTCAGCATGCTTTTTAACAAAGTTTCTCATTGTACTCTTATAAATATGAAGATGCTGTATTTGCGATGCACTTTCACAAAATTAGGTCAGCTGGTGGCTGGTGGAGTTGCTCTTCTGAGAAAGAACTGCCTAATGGGTTGCTATGAAACCAAAGGAAATCCCCTGGTAGTATCCCAGGGCTCTGTCTTTGGCACTGGCGTGCTCAGCTTGTTACTAACTCAGAAGAAGCCCTGAGAAGCACACTATTCAAACACTTAAATGAAGTCCTGCTGGGAGGAAGAGTTATTATTTTGCTATGTTCTGAGACTGTCTAATACTGTGAGAGAAACTATTTTTGTCATATTCCTGACAAAATTTGGTTTCCAGCTTTGCTATTTATTCTTGCTGTAAAATTCCTATTGTTGAATTACTTAGTCTTTTAGTTTTATGACAGAGAGGATGCAGGTATACTAAAGATGATAAATGAAATGTTAAAAGTAAAATCCTTTCCTCTTTTCCTAGTATATAGGAAATGCTATGTAAAAAAGAGTCATATGTACTTGAAGGGTTGCAATAAAAAGCCAAAAATATATTCCAAAGATTATTCCTAAAGTTTATTTTAAAATCAGTTATATAGGTGTGTAAGAGAAATATCAGAATTTACTTGAATAGTTTTTGTTCCAGATATAGGAAGTTTAGCTGACTTAAATCTTAATAAGAGGCAAAGGTAGAGATAAAATTTTCAGAGTTAATTCAGTTAATGTCCTCATAAATGAACTCCAGACTAAGGCAAAGATTCATTGTTATATTCTTAGCTCTGATTATTCCATATCTGGATAATTTTGTCTAGCCTAAGGTCAAATGCTGACAAAGTCTAGCATATTCATAAAAGAGACCCCAGGAAAGCAAATCAATTTAAAGTGTGTTTCATAGGTAGAATGGTAAGTACAAAAAACTGCATTGAATATAGTGACATGACAAGATGTCCTAAAGATATCTTTCTGAAATAGGGACTCTATGTTTATGATTTTTGATTTCCACTGGCAATGAAAGAAGGTAGAAAGATTGTGAAAGTAAACATGGCTGAATATGAAAACAGATATTCTTATACTTAGAACTGTCAGGATAAAACTATCTTTTTAGAGTGGTGAGTTTCACCAGTAGTGGAAGCTTAGGTTTTTAATTTATCTGTTTATTTTTTATTTTTTAAGCTTATGTTTTTAATTCCAGAGGCCAATATGTGGACAGCAAGTGGCAGAGACAACTGTACTTTCAATACAAACATTCTTTGACTTCAGAAAGTGAAATCATGTAGGCCCTTGCCTGGGCCCTATTGGATGAACTGTCTTGGGCTTCATATAAAATCTGTAATATATTTAAATAACAAGAATTTCTTTTAAAATATTGTAACTTATTAAATTATTTTGTCTCAAACAATAATAAAAGTTACATGTTTGCTTATTAATAATAAACACGTATCTTCACAGGACACACATGTTCAGGAAGGTGGAAATATGATTGTCAGTGGTTGCTGCTTTTCCATTAAGCACATTCCACAAGCAAGTTACACGTGATGCACACGTTTCTGTCGGATCGACTGTGTGTGGCCAGTGCATAAGGCAAAGTTTGCACGGCACTGTGTAGTCCTCTACAAAATACAGCGGTACCTTGGCCCACAACCTTAATGTGTTTCAGGATTCTGGGCAAGGTGATTGTGGTCGTATTTGTCACCCAATGTGGAGTTTGTGAACAGAAGGAAAGTTTTGCCTAATGTTTCTGTTTGTGAACCAAATTGTCCCCCAACAGAAGCATTTGTAAACTGAAGTATTGTTGTATTCTGCTGTCACCTAGGTAGTACTCATTCTGGAGTTACATGGTCAAGTCATGATAAACATCACAAAACCCATATAATTTTCAAGGTTACAATCTTGTGGGGCCACTTGCTAGTTGTCCAGGGCCACGTAAGACCTGTGGGCTGTGGGTTGAACAGCCCTAATGAAGAAAGATCAATGAAATAAAATGTAACTTTGTCTAGTAATTTTGGTTCAGAGGGGCAGGCCTTTGTTTCTCCTGTTTCACTTTTGTTCTTTTCTTCCCTTTGTTTTATGTCTTTGATCATCTGTGATAGTCAATTTTATGCATCAAATTGAATAGGCCACACACTAATTTATAATCAGCAGGAATTTATTGCCTATAGTCATAGCTGCTGGGAAGTACAAGAATGAGGGGCGGACATCTTGAGGGGCCCCTTTGCTGTGTCACAACATGGTGAAAAGCGTCACTTGGATGATTAGGAGGGGCAGAGTGAAACTTCTCCCACCATAACCATTCATCCCATCCTGAAGTCTGCACTCCCACGACACACACATCTTCTATTCAGGCCCAGCCTCTGCAATGGGGATTAATTTTCCAACACACAAACTTCAGGAGGCACATTCCAACCATAGCTCTACTTTAACATTTTCTAAATGTATTTACAAGCAAGACATGAAACATTTTCATAAATACATTTTCTTCTTTTTTTTCTTTTTGGTTTTTCTCCCGTACCGGGAACCGAACTCATGACCTTGCACATTTGCACATGCCAGGCAGGCGCTTTTGCCACTGAGCTAAATCCCCAGCCCCATAAATACATTTTCTATGTAATCGTATTATCCTTCTTAGCAATCACCTCTGATGACATTTTTTTTGGTTTTGTTTTCTTTCCGGTACCGGGAATCAAACTCATGACCTCACGCTTGCCAGGCAAGCACTGGGCTGCTGAGCTAAACCCCCAGCCCCTCTGATGACATTTTTAATTGAAGAAATTAAGCTATAGATTTAAATTTTAACATATGATTTAATTAATTCTATCATTTTATGATATATAGTCAGGTTTTTAAAGCTTTATTAATTTTTTTGTCCTGTTTTTGTAACTAAGGCTACATTTATGTTGTGTAAAATATCTATCTAGATATCTATCTATCTATCTCTCTATCTATCTACATTGTATATATGTAAATTTAAAGGTTTATTATATTTTTTTCGGTGTTCTGGAAATTGTTACTCTAATAAAATGCATATTCTAACTTCCATTTATTAACTTACCACTTTAAATAGTATCCTTTGACTTGCCTCTCAGAGGAAAAAAGACATGACTTTATTTTAACTTCTCCCTCCTGCTTCCTTCCCTACTGCCATTCATTATCCCACTGCATCAGTTTGATTTGGTTGATGTCCTTAACTCTGAGATGTGCCAGGCATCTAACCTTTCACCTGTGTTTTAATGTGTCTATATTTCAGTTGCCTCTTCTATCAAATTAGAATAATAATTCTTGCCTCCTAAGATTACTAATGTTACTTTTACTAATATTATCAGTAGTTTTATAATCCTGTTGATACTTTAATACCTTAAAATATTTAAATTTGCACTCTGATTTATAGTTTCAGACATTTATTTTCTGGTGTTAAAGACGAAAAATTTAGTGTATACGATTTTCCTTGTCCCCTGCTTATCCTCCTTTTGATATTTGCTGCTGATATAGTCATTTTAGCTATCACTTTCCATAACATTTATAATTTCAAATGATAGATTGAACAATGTCTCCATTTTAACATGCAAATATTATATTTGTTTATATGCTTTCATTCATTTTTACACAAAATGGATTACTCAAAGGAATATATTAGGAGCAGTTTCCTTCCCTTTCACAAAAGGAAACTATTCAAAAGGAAAGAACAACTGGGATGAGGGAAAAGAGACAAGAAAGAAAGAAGGGAAAAATACATATATATGTATACATAAGATAGCTAAGATAGTTGTACTACTGATTTCTATTGCTTTATTGAAAGGAACAGTTAATGTTTAATTGTTTGATCAATCTTACATGCCTATATTTGTTTATCTCAGTAACCAATTTAAAAATATCAATATGTAATACAGTGAACATGTTAATTCCCTAAAAAAAAAAAGCAATATATTAGGGAATAAGATAGAAAGTGAAGAACAAAGTTTTCTTTCATTTCTAAAGGACTGATGAGTGTCCAAATACCAATTAGTAAATTATCTCTCTAATATCCATTTATTTAAAAGACCACTAATGTCACACATAACATACTTATAATGATTTGATTCTGCTACATAACAGTTTTTTAACTCATTTATTTAACTGCTGTAAGTGATTACTGATTTATTTAACTGTTATTGTGGGAATGTGTATCGTGCCATCATTTGTGTCTGGTAAGAAGGTAGAAATAAAGGGGCAGCACAGTATTGAGGCACTGCCTCTCCCACGTTTCAGAGGCTTCTCTCGATTGAGCTGTTACAGCAAGAGATAAAGAGAATGGAGGAATATGTTTCAAGATAGTTGTGGGCAGAACCACTGTGCTGAATTTGAGGAGAGAATAGATACCTTCATATAGGGTTTACTTTATGAAACAACTTGGGTAGACTTACTGCTTCTTTCTATGTAGAGTATCGTATTTCTTCATATTTTTTCCAGTATTAGAAATTGAACCCAGGACTAGACACTGAGCTATATCCTCTGCCTTTCTTATTTTGAGACAGGGTCTGATTAAGTAGTTAAGTTGATCAAGTTTAGCTCAAATTTATGATCCTCCTGCCTCAGCCTCCTAGAGTGCTTGGGTTATAAGAGTGCACCACTGTCTTGGTTACTTTTCTCTCATTGCTGAGAAAAAATACCCAACACCCAGAATTAAGGAAGGAAAGGTTTATGTAGCTTCCAGTTTGTGGAGGTTACAGTCCATACTTGGATGGCTCCAAGGCAGAATGGCACATGACAGAGGGCAACAGTTCATGGTGGCAAAAGACAGCAAAGCCACAAGAGCAAAAGGAGGAATGCAGGCAAGCAGTTTCTTTCTCTCCCTTACATATGCAAACTTTTTGCCCCAGGGCAGGTGTAACACTCACACCCATAATCCCAGCTTTGGATCATGGATCAATCATAAACTCTAAAAGCCTACCCCATGTCTGCATGAGGCTCTGGGGGCGACATCCAGACACAAACCACAACAACCACTGCATCAGACTGATAATCATATTTTAGCAAGTTTATATATTTTATTTCCTTTTCTTGTCTTATATCACTGGAAACACCTATTGGAAAAGTGAATAGAAGAGATGAAAGTACAGCATCTCTTCAACTTGATTTTAGGCTTAAGACCAAAGTATCCATGATTTTATCATTAAAAGTACTTTTCACCTGCACATCTTATCAAATTTAGAGTTTTCTTTGGCTAGTGGCTAGTTTTTATCATAAATAGGTTTTGGATTTTGTCTAACAACTTTTCTATATCTATTGAGATAATAGCCTTATTCTATTGTATTCATTTGATGAATTTCATCTATTAATTTAAAATAGGAGATCAAGTTAACCTTCTTGAAATAATCCAACAGCCATAAGTTATACTCTTTCTCACATATTCCTAAATTTTATTTATAGGGGTGGCTAGGGAGTTTCTGTGCTGATGAAGGGAATATCCTAATAAATACATGTATTTTTTTCCCTCCTATGTCCTTGCCTGCTTTTTGTTTTAGTAGTAATCTAAGCAAATGAAATGCAATAAGTATTTTTTCTCTTCTAATTTCTGAAAAAGCTTTTGTAGTAACAATGTCATTTTTTCTTTAAATGTTTAATACACTCATGGAGAAAATTATCTATACTTATGTTTATCTTTAAGGTTTTTATGTTAAATCAGTTTCCATTCTATATTTATTTTGATAAATTTATTATTTGCTCAATAGCTTTATCTATTTTATCTGTGTTACTAATTTATTGGTATAAAGTGAGTCCTAATGTTTATTTGTTCTTAGTTTAGTGCTTGTTAGATTTTAGTGATGGGCCATTTTTCATTCTTAGTATTAACCATTTATATTCACTCTCTTCATTGGCTGTTTTTGCTTATCAAGTACGTTTTCAGTTGCATTAATCATTCTGAAGAACTAGAGTTCGGTTTTGTCGATTTTTTTTGATTATCTGATTTTCAGTTACTGTTACCTTATCTTTTATTTTCTGTGGTTTTGTTTTGCTTTATTTCCCCTTAGCTTTCTTATTCATTTTGTTTTTTGCTATGCTGGGGATTCAACCCAGGACCCTGGGATACTATACAGACTTTCTACCACTGAACTACCCCAGCCCTGCTCACTACCTTAGTTTCTTTATGAAGAAGTAGGGATCACTGTGGAGTGCCTAGCGACACCAATGAGGCAATATGTGCTTGGGTTGACTTTGGCTGGGGAAGGGAGATTGCAGAGGAATGCTAACTCTGAGGAGGCGGAATATCCTGAGGATTGGCTGCTTTGCCTACAGGACCAGAGATAGGCCTAAAGGGGAAAACAAGAAAGTTCCCTAAAGGACAATAGGATAAAAGTTAATAATTCAGTCAAATTTTCACCATGCCTTACTGACTTGAAACAAACATCTGTACTCGGCAGAACACTCTGCCCTTGCTTTTCCTCAATAAATGTTGGAGTCTGATGCAAACTCCGGGGCTTCCTTTCAGGGAAGTCCCCTATGCTCCGACAAAGGTATTCTCTGTGTTTCCTGTCTTCGTTCACCTCTGTTAGGGCTCGCTGGCCCTAACCAAGCAGATCACTGCACACAAACTAAAGTTTCGCAGCCGATATCTGTAAATACGTGATTTACTTTATTTATTCATCTTTTCCCATGCATTTATGTGTTGTTTATGACTTCTTGTGCACTACAGTAGCAGAATTAAGTAGTTGCTATAAAGACTATTATCCATAAATTTAGAATATTTATTCTCTAATTGCTTAAGAAAAAGTGCAAGAATCTCCAGTTTCAATCATTACTTCTAGGAATTTCTCTTCCCAAGAAAACTTTGAAAAGTATATATCATTTAAGCATCACTACAAATACTTTCTAAGAACTTTATGCTGTTCTTTCATTTTTATTCATTTGAAAATATTTCCTAATTTCTCTACTTTCTTTTATGACTCTATAGTTATATAGACATCCATTATTTAACTGACAAATAATTGAGAAATTTGTCAAATTTTTACAATTGACCTTTACTTTTATGTTTTGCTCAAATGTAATATGACCTATGTACTTTGTTTCTTAGATTCCAATTTTCTGGTTTCTTTTAGATTAATCATGTATAGTTTAGCATCCCATTTTGTAACCTTTATCAAGTTTTATCTATACATGCTTCTTTTATCTACCAATTTTAATTGTCATATGAATTCATAACTTATGATTGACTTGAAATTAAAGAGTATAAGAAACATACAATTATATGTCTTATAGTGGCATAATTTTCCTCAGTCACACATTCCTTCCTATCTTAGCATGTTCATAGCTTCATGTGATAAACGGGTAACATAGTGCTGATATTATTCTTTCTTCTGGAGAACCTACTTTAGCACATGGTGTAAAGCAGGTCATGTACATCATTATACATTTTAATTGGACTTGCAACCTTACATGCTTTTATTATCATCTAATAATATTGCCTTATTATAGGTAGATTTAACAGTGTGACTAAGTCATAAGAATCAGGTCAATAGAAAAGTGATTGAAAACATTCAGAATATCTAAATTTAAAAATAGAAAAACTAACCAAACTATGCTGACCAAAAGACCAAACTTCTGAACTCAGGGGACTAGGGTAACTTGAGCTCTCATTAGCATCCAAGCCATATCCTTTGTCATAAAGCTTTTCACCAGCGATAATGGAAGAATAAGGAGGAAAGAGGTGATTGGAGTGTCTAATCTTTCCCATTTTTATATCTCATAAACCTCATTAGATTCTAAAAGCAATAAGCAATGCCAGCTTTATCACTGTCACTTCACAGATTAAAGGACAGGTTCATCTCTGTTGTGTCTATGGTGCGGCACGATGGTTAGGGGGGAATTCAGCTGGTAACTATGAATGTAAGATATGTGTATGGTCTGGGCTCTGAATTAGGAGTTGATAAGAACACAGTAGAAAATAAAAGCTTCATTAGACTAGATTTCAAAAAAACTAGAAAGAACAGCGTGACTCCACCTCACATATCCTATGAACTTGACATCTGTTGGGTGAATCTGGGATAAGGTCAAGTCACATACTTGCCTAGGGCTGAGAGTAGACAGTGAAAGTTATTTACAGAAAGAATGATGTTTTAGAGTCTTGCCTGTTCCTACCTGATCTGAGAGCTGGTTGGCTCCAAATGGAGACACGAGTCCTAAAGTATGATAGGTTTATGGGAAAACTTTGAGAAACCAAATGAACCACTGAGGCTACACACAGATCATTCAGTTAGTCTGTATTGTGCAAAGCAGAGCAAAACAAAACAGAAAAACAGTAGCAAAAACATTACTAGGTAATTCTTTACTAATGGAGCTCTTGCCTGTTTTCACGATTTCCATAGGATTTTTGAAGAATATCTGTTCACGCAGTGCTTCTCATTAGCTAGTCACAATTACTGAAAGCAGAAATTATGCCTTTTTCTGTCTCGCATCCAAGAGCAATCTTACCATGGGACTGTTTCTCTTACTTATTTTTGCCATAGAGGAAAGGTGCTTATCATACTCTTCTTCTCTCTTCCCTCCCTCAAAGGAAACTCTTTAGTTATTAAAAAGCATACAACACACTATCAGACTTGGTCCCTTCAATCTAAATAATTTTTTCCCTTAACTTTTAATTACAGTGTGTTTTTTTTTCACCCTATTATAATTTCTATATTTTCCCCTAAGGAATATTTTGTTTAACTATAAGCAAATGTTGTTATAATGTAATTTTGATGAAATTCTATAATATTGGAAAATATAAATTAATATAAGCACATGATACAAAATCATAGACTTTCTAGGGTTCTGATCAAGGTAGAAGGAAAAGTCATCTCTGAGCATCAAGACCCGAGCAACTTGGGCAACAAAATAGCAAGATGCTGCAGTTGTGCATGTTTATTAGTGTAATGAATCACATTTATGAAGGCATCACAAAGTTATAAACAGTTATAATGCAGCAGTGCAGTGTGGTTCATCCCAGATACTCCATATATAACCATTTTATTACTGCAGTGGACCAGTGTTACAATTAACTAAGGAAACAGTGTTCACATAAATTATTTCAAAACAACAAAAAAACTAGGAACAAAAGTTTAGCTTTCTGGGCTACTTTAAAAGTGCCTTCTCACCAGCCACAAATAATTGTGCAGCCATAAACACAATGTACAAAAACCTGTGAAGCTTGTCCACAACACTACTTGAACCACATAAATCAAATCTTTAACATGATAAATGAAGCATTTTGGACTTTGAGCTGTGCATGGTGAAGAAATTCAAGGCTTAAAGCACAGGCGCTGCAGCAGTCCTGTCTGCTGATCATTTTCCTCCTCACCCAGGCACCAGTCTGGGTTGGCGATACATGGCCACCTCTGAACTCTTTCCCAGCTCTCTTTCCTTCTGCCGGTGTAAGTCTTTGCGGACGTATGCAGCGTGTTACCTTGTCTCTCCTCTGTCCATCTTGTATATGCTAATGCTTTTGCCTGTTTTAAGTGGGGAAACCTATAATGACAGATGATACGGCCATGCTATTATTTTGTAATTTGACATCATTATTTCTAAGAGTCTGATATTTATCTACATGGTGCCCTTTGAAGGGAGCTCATGCTGTAAAGCATTTACGCCAACTATATCTTCTTAGGAGTGAAGATTCCAGGATTTATTAATCTACAAAAACATCTCATAAAAGCAGCAAAATCCACATTGTATTTTGAAGAATTTTCTTCTAAAGTTAAAAATCTTTAAGTGTTTAAGGGAAACATAATAACTTCCCTTCTTAAAATTTAAGGCATGTGCCTTGAAATAAAAGGCATGTGCCTTAATTTATTTGATAACCTTAAATATTGAATTTTATAAATAAATCTTTTGCCTGGTGTGATATTCAAAACTTCCCCAAACTTAATTATAAGACAGTAATAACTAAGTTTAAAATTCAAATAAATTATGACATCAACTTTTACCTTGGATAAAAATATTACATATAAATGACAAGAACTAAATATGAGTGATACTTTTATTTACCATAAATCCTTCCCTCCAGATATCAGGTGTCTAAAAGATGACTGAGTTCTAGAAAATAGTGCTGGATGCAGAGTTTGCTCAGTACTTCACCTTCAAAAGGTGCATGGTCCAAGTTGTGGTGCCAGTGTGTATTCAGCATAGGAATCTGCCATTCTTCTGGCTTTCATGAAGCACACACACCTTACTGGGTAAGTGTGCCATGGCTGGAACACACTTTTCATTTGCCACATGACATTGGAGAGGAGGGTGGATCCCCTTACTAAAATCAAGACAAAATCATCTCATCAATTGCAATTATGATATTAAATATGGTAACATTCATGAAGATTGCAACCCCTCCACAGCAACTCTAGGAAATTACTTATTAACAAACCATGGTGTGACACAGGGCAGGGAGGCGAGAGTGGGTACAGCTGGGGAACCTTCCCAAGGTGAACAGGCAGTAAAAATTTTCATGTTTGAGCCCAGGCCTCTTTCTTCTAAATTTCCTGCTGTTTTTGGTAATGGCAATGTCTTAGTTTTCTGTAAGGAATATGATACTTTCCTTTGTGAGATGTGGAAAAGAAGATCAAAGACTTATTTAAAGTACAGTTATCTCAGTAGCAAATGTAGTCTTTTTTTCTGTAATATAATAGTCATGTAAAAATAACCAACCACCCAGGAACAAGACATCTGCTTCTTAATCAGGTGTGCTCTTGTTTAAATGAGAGAGATCTGTGCAGAGGTGACACAGGAGGAAAATACTTTGCTAACAACTAAGTGTAAGAGAAATAGAAAGATAAATGCGATTCGTTCAGTTGCAAATATTTTATTACTTAGTTCTCAGTAAACTGCAGAAAGGTATAAACCAAATTATTTTGTACAATTTCAAAGCCTAAAGGAGTCCTTGTATTTTGAAAAATCTTCTAACACCCCAAATGTCCGCAGATGTCCCCTATCTGAATAAGGCCATTCCAGTGTTTTCAAATTTTTGTATTTTTTTCATACTGATTTCTACATTAGGCAAATACGTAATCTTAAGAAAAACCAAGATCCTCAAAATTTACATTTTTCCTGCATATTTCTCTCTTATACACCTATGTGTTTACACAATAGACCCACCCGAATAATAAAAGGACAGGCTAATAATTATTGAGACAATTACTGTTCTATTTCTGAAGTTTGACATTATTTTGACCCTAGTCTTCTAGGGACATGCAAGATGCAGTCATTAAGTAATACAGTACCGAGCTGTGGCTTTGTTTAAGGTGGCCGCAAGGCTGGACGAGGCTCTTAGAGTTGCTATAATAGTAGTTACATTACTAGGGAGTGAGTGCTCTATGCACTCACCATGTAACTTTTTTAAGTATATGAGAAAATACAAAGTACTAAAGCTAAGAAATCTGTGCAAATGTTTACTCCTTTGAAAATTGCAATTCTAGAGGAATATTGTTTAACTTATATATTGGGACAATATCGACCTTAAGAACCCAAATTTGTTGCTCTATACTTAATTTGCCATGTCACCTTCATTTAACTACCTGCTACCATTCTTTCTTCCTGTTCTGCCTCAATTCCTCCCTCTCCCCTTCCTCCTTCCTGGTCTTTCTGTTTCCCGGCTATCTCTTCACTTCCTTTTCTCATTTTTGGTGGAGGAAAAATGTTTTCTTTTGAAAAACCTACTAAAATCTTAGTGATCTCAGTGATGTGATATTACGTGAAGAATTTAGGGAAGAATCATTTAGACTTTCTTATTCATGAAAGAATAAAAATATCAGCGCAGCAAATGAAATTTTGACAAAACTTTAGTTTGATAATCTCTGATTTGTAGTTTAACACATCCAGCCTCATTGTATTTTCCTCTAACTTCCTCTCAGTGCTGGTTTTTCGTAAGTCAGTTTCATCCAATTATGTGCGGAGATATGCTTAATAAAGTTTCAGAACTAGATTAGCTTAAGAAAAACTCAAAACACAATCTAGGATAGCTATGAAATTGCCTTCTTAACTTTCTAGTTGCTGAGTCACAAATCCCAAAACTCATAAATTATAGGAGAAGTTTATTTTGTTTTAAAGTTTTTGGAGGTTTTGGTCCATAGGTCATAGTCTCCAAGGCAGAGCAGATGGCAGAGCAGTCTAGCAGAGGAAAAACGGCTCAGAAAAATATCAAAAAAGAAGGAGTTTGGTCCTATGAGGATATGCCCCCAGTGACCACCTCCTCCAACAGACTTCACTTCCCAGCATCATGCCCAGCTACAAACTCAGCCATGGGCGAGTTCACTGATGAGACCATGTACATATATTCAGTCACTTCCCAAAAGCCCAACCTCAGAGGACTTGAGGTTTTGAGGGTCATCTAGATATAAACCATAAAAAAAGTTTAGGAAAACTGTAAAAAATAATTAAAAAGAGAACTTTCCTAATTGCACTTCCATGGTTGTAGTGCAACATACATAACAAATTAAAAAAAAAAAGGTGTTCTTATTTTAGTTTTCCCATGTTGGCATTTGGTGACAGAGTTGGAGTTGATATATGTACAACTATTCTGACCATCACCAGGAGTCATATATACACATATCTGCTTAAAATAGATTGAAGGCCCATCAGATGGAAAGGCAAGATATTTTGACAGAGTGCTAACAACGAAGCCTTTGTTTTCATCAGAATGGGCAGAAAGATAGCAGTAAACAATACGTGGGGACTTATTTTCCCCTCATGGCTTGTAGTAGTTATTAGATAAGATTAAACGTAAAGTAAAAGCAAGAGACCAACAGAAAACACAATGTTACCAGTAAAAATAAAAATTTGATTATGTTTAATAGAAGGAATAGGGTAGGAAGTGGTCCCAGAATAATAGCAAATAATTTAGAATTAACTCACTTAATGAGGAAGGCTCTGGTTCAAAATAAATAATCTGGCATTTCATAAAATAATGGATGAAATATGTAGATAATATAATGTGATGTTTTTGTACCAAGAATCGAACTCACAGCTCTACTGCTGAGGTATATCCCTGGCCCAACGTGAAACGTATTTTTTCCTCTTTTTTAATTTTTTTTTTAGAGATGAAAGAACCAAAACATATTAACAAACACACAGACATAAATGAAACAACATAAAATTAATACAAACAATTTCAGATGAGGTTAAAAGAAATTAACAATGGTTGCTGAATCACCATACTGTTATCTTCATATTGGTTACTTCAATAAACAAAACAGACATTTAAGAGTGATCAAACAATTAAATATCAAATGTTCCTTTCAAGAAAGCAATAGAAATTAATAGTACAATTATCCCGGCCATCTTGTGTGTGTATGTATATATATTTTTCCCCTTCTTTATTGTCTCCTTTCCCACATCCCAGTCATTCTTTTCTTCTGAGCAGTTTTTTTCCCTTTCTCACTATCTATTGTATCTTTTAGATTTCATTTACTCTTCAGGTTTTTATACTAGGATTTATTTTTATACATATACAGTCTTCATAGATTTTTCATGGGAAACTCTAGTTTCTCATAGGAGATTTTTTTGTCATAGAAGTGAAAATCCTTTGAAGAAATTCATCTTGAGGCTCCAAAATGAAGTGCATTCATTAGCTAGGTGAATAATTCTATTCTTAAGTAGGAGAACCTGCTTTTTTCTTATTTTAAAGAGAGGAAACAAACCATAAAAATGATACAGAATTTCCAACCAAGATGATAGGAAGTTAACAATTGTTATTATATTGTATATTGTTATCCTCAAAGTAGTGAACACCTGCTTTTTAACTGCTGCATTTCACTGCACCTATCATGTCCGCAAAATCAAATTTCTATGTTTTATGTCAGATTTTGTTATTTGGGGATATATGGGGATATATCATGTTTATTATGCTAAATTGTGGACATGAATAAAATATTTTTGCAGCAGATAAGTCATAGCAATGAAATCCCTGGACTGATTTCTACCAAGAAGGAAGTTTTGCATTTATTGTTAATAAAAACAAATTAAAAATAATAGGCATGTGTCATCCTATACTGCCCCCAGAATGTGTCTTATTCCTCTCAAAGGAATTCTTATTCCTTTGTTAGAAGCAAGTGGCACCAGAGCTCCACCTAGCCCAGTTGACAGAAGCAGAATAATTTGGAGGCGATTCTTTTTTTTTAAAATTAAAAACACTAACAAAATAACAATGAAGACAAAATCAAAGCAACACAAAAGCAATACATGACCTAAAAATAAAATGATAGGAATTAATAATGGCTGCTAAATTATATACTGTTATCTTCAGCGAAGTTGCTCAGTCCATCAGACATAAAAACATAAGATTGATTGAACAGTCAAAGACAGTAACAAGCAATAAAAACAAACAAACAAAAAAAAACATTGGAAATGATTCAGAGCTTCATGCTTCACCATACAAGATGGTAGGAGTTCAACAGTGATTCTTATACTGCATATTGTTGTTTCCGGATGGATCACTCTTTTTGTATACAAGTTTCCTTGACTTTTGGAAGTCAAGTTTCCCAACGTTAGTACAGAGTTTATTCATTTCCATACTCTACCACGCACAGTCTTTGTACTTGTTTCTCCTCTAGAAAATGATTTACCAGTAGATTACTTTGGGTTCTGTCTTTATCTTCAGTAGCTGAAGCCAGCCCTTCCCCTTGTCAGTACATAGAGTCTATTAATTTCAACCTAACTCCACTTACCTGGAAGCAGGTCACAGAATTATACCCACATGAAGCCTGTCTTCTCCCCACACCAAAAAAAAATAAATAAATAAATAAAAGAAGACTCAAGTATTGTGTCCATTCACTCAAGAAAAGATTGTTAAATAAAAACTATGTATAGCTTTTAGACCTTTGGGACACAGAGTGACATAATCTGTTTTCAGAGATGAGCACAGTCCAGCAGGAAATGCAGATAAATAAGATGAACTACATTATTACGTACTAAGTACTGTAAAGAACCTATCAGTAAATTGATATAGGAGCGTGTTTCTAATCAAAGAATTTGGGAAAGACTTTATGGGCTTGGCAGATGATGACTGCCATGAATTAGGTTGAAGACTTCCTTCACAGTGCAAACTTGTGAGCTCGTGATAAATATCTCTTACTGTTTCACTATGAGTAGCATAATCATGTGAATCTCATGAGTGCTACACATCTAAATATTTAAGTTCCTCTGTAGTTTTCATTTTTGGATATTTCACTCTATTTTTATGTGTATCAGCTCTAATCTCTTATAAGTGGATGAGCAAAGGGTGCACCCTCCCAATAATACTGCTCTCCTTCAGTAGAGATGTTGTGAAGCTTTCCGCCCAGTACTAACAGGTGGACCCTTTGGGGATGTGAGTCGTGAGAGGATTCATACTTATAACATGTTTGAAGGAACTATTGCACGCCACTCTTGCTTCCTTTCTTCCCACTTAGGAGGACACTGCATTTGCCTTTCTGCTCTGTCAAAACCCAGCAAAGAGTTCCCATCAGACACCAAACACTAAGACTTTGATGTTGGACTTCCCAGCTTCCAGATCTGTGGGAAATGAAGTTCTGTTTCTTTACCCAACCATGCTATCATCTTATAGTGTACAAATGGCCTAAGATGTATGTCAGCCTTTCAAGAAGAGTGAACTTAAGTAATTTTGAGTATTTAATGAACATTGTTCATTATCTAACTGATTCTGAATTGAAAATGAGAGATGGCAAGGAACAATTACTTGTCTATGGCAGTTTATGTATTGTGATTTGGACAAAGTCACACAATGCATCATATTTTATAGCATAAAATGTGTAGTTAGGTGATCCATAAACCACTATTACTTATAAATTTTTATGATTACTGAGATTTTCCTGGGTAACAAGCTGTCTTTCATAAAGATTCACAGTGAGAGTAAAAGCAATTTGGAGGATGGCTTCTTGTGCCTTTCTTGCTTTTATATCTAGATCAAAGGCACAGGGCAGTTTGTGGAGTTCTTCATAAAATGCTTTGAGGAGGGGAAGAAGAGGAGAACTTTAAGAAAACTTCCTGGAATCTAAAGTAATGTGCTAGCAAGACAGCAGAATCAGGACTCTAAAAATGTGCTCTTCTATGAAAGAAATGAAATATAAGGCTTCTCAAAATTAGCTTTTTAATAGCTATGTAAATTAAATGAACATTTGCAACAATCCAAAGAGTGGTTGTAAAAGTAAAACAGCTTAACTTTGGTTAACTAAATCTCTGTAATGTTCTAACTTGTGCTTTTCCTATTCTCTCTCAAAACCTTTTCTACCATAATGATTGTGAAAAGCAGGAAGCTAGCAGCCCTCGGGGACAGAACAAGAGCTTCATCCCTGGAGAGTTGTCCTTATTGGATACGTAAGGAAGATTTCCAAAAATTTTGTTTGTTTGTTTCGTTTTTTCTGGTACCAGGAATCAAACTCATGACCTCGCGCTTGCCAGGCAGGCACTGTGCCACTAAGCTAAATCCCCAACCCCAATCTCCGAATATTTCTATTGTCAGTTTGTTTCTCTTGGTCTTGAGTCACAGTTTTCTCCCTGCAAATAGCATATTCTTCTTCAGCCGTATGCCTAAGATATTTGTAAACAAACAAACAAAAAGAAGTCAGCAACAACTGGTTAATACTACAGGTACCTGAAGCTTTCTTACCTAACCAGATGGTTTAATAACTTAAAGAAAAAAATGGCAAATGAGATGTTTACGGTGTGCTTTGAAAAGCACTAACATTGCTCTAAAAATCAAGTGGATCGTGTATGTAGGCAGAGCTGCATTCTTGCCCAGAAAAGACATGAGAAAGATGCTAAGGTCACATATGGGCGGTCTTGATGGTGTGTGCAGGAAATGAAAGGTAAAGCAGACTTGTGAACTTCCAGATGGTGAATGGAGTATGTGAGAACTGCTTTGGCAAAGACTGAAAGACTTGGAAGTTCAAGATATTTAAGGAAATTTCTAAACAGCTTTTTCTGATCATAACTAGATTTAGTATAGTCAAGCAATTTAAAATCAAAAGAGCAAGAGGAGAACTTGTTAGGAAGTCAATAGTATTTCTCAGATGGATCTATTTGTATTCATACAAATAATAGTCAGTCTACGTGGGGGAACAGATTCTGACTCAATGTTACAAGCGTTACAGCTTAGAAGAGAAGCAGTATAACTGATAATGTTTTGCATTAAACTGTTCATCTGCAAACACTGTGCAAAACACCTTAAATCAATGAATCATAACAAACTTATAGTCTCTGTTTGAGAAGCTTAGCAGGTACTTAGAGATCATAAATATCTGCAAACTGCTATAAAGAGGCTTTGATCCAAAGCTAACACTCTACAGGAAAATGTTGATTAGTCAAACTCAGCTTTCTTTAAAAAAAGGCCATTAATCAAAAATTATTTCACTGTTATAAAAATGAGATTTGCATAAGAGGAAATGCTGAGACATATAGGTAGGGATGGAAGAAAGGAAAGCTAGGTACCATTTTCCATTTTACCAGCCAATTGCCCTGATTTTATTTTTAAAATATTTCATTGATATTTAATCCACTTAAAGTAACAAAAACTATGAAATCCTGTGTCTTAATGTAGAGTGATATAGCACACTGCAATAAAAAATTATAATTTATAGAAATTTCTGTCAAGTAAGCCTAAAGGCAGATTTGACTTTTACACTTACATGTTTAAGTTAAAAATTTTTGCTTTACATATCAAAACAACTTCCCATCATGTTAGACATTGGAACTTGACTGCTACTTTCATGTGATTTAAAACACTGACACTTGGTTTCTAATTACAAACATCCCAAATTGCCCAATTCTTGAGGTTTTCTCAACTTGAAGATTTGTGCTATACAGCTACAGAGTAAACCTGCAGTAATTTTTTATCTGCAAAGTTAATTCCACAATAATATAAAAATAATTATCAGTGTATATTTGCAGTCAAACAAGTTGATCAGACTTTCTCTAGTTCACAAGTCAATTGACCTGAGTTTAAAACACCAAATTACTGACAGTGAAAGGAACTTCTTCTTAGCTGTCTAGGAACAGTACCTAAAGCACAGACATCCCCGTGCTCTCTGATTTGATAAAAATCACTCTAATTCCCTCAAAGCACTTGATTGCACTGAAGGAAGCTACATACGGCCTATTCACTAAGTTATTCTGAATTCTTGCTTTAATTTGAGATCATAAAGATAAATGCATGCATATTATTTCAGCTCTCATGATTATGGGATGATAAATAGAAGTGTGAATCTCATGCTAAGAAATTCAGCACCACATTGGAAAATATAACTGAAGTTTAATAAAAAATTATCTTTCCTTTTTCTTCACTTTTATTAATAATTTATGCTTGTCTTTTTTTTTAGAATAAAAGTGCAATATATGTAAATCTTCAACAACAGGATTAAAACCAAGAGAATTTGGTATTTGCAAGACTTCATTATCTTTAAGGTAAATCCAGATGTTATTGGAAATAGATTGAAAATACAGTGATAACAGAGATCCATGCAGTGTTGGGCGTGTTGGGAATTTCAGGGAAAGGACAAATATTGCTGGAGCTGACCAGTCCATGTATAAATACAGAGCTTTTCTATTCTTTCAATTTCAGAATTCTGTATTCCACATAGATAAAGTTTTCATTTTGATTGTCAGAACCTAAATATCATTCTACTAAAAGTCCTCTAGCTAGAACTAACATTGAGAAATCTGTATCTATTATGAGGAAATAAACTGTTAAATCTTCATATAATAGAGAACCTATTGTGTTTATAAAAAGTTACATAAATAAAAGTGAAAATGAAAAAGTGCCATTTTGCATAAGGGAAAGAGAAGATAATTATTTTTCTTTCTGTATGTACTGGTGCTGGTTTACATGGTACTTGCCTGTCTCATTTAAAAACACTGAAATTGTACCTAAAACTAATTTTAGATACAAAGGAGATTTAGCCAAGTAAAATAACTGTCCTAGATCACAAAGGTCACAAACACCTGAACACAAGTCTTGCTGAGTATCTACCTCACGTTCTCTATTTTCCACAATTTTAAAGTAGCATAATTATAATCATTTTTAGGATCAAAGCAGAAAAGTACATGCCAGTATTTCTGTATGCATTATTTGCATGAGGTAAATGTCTTTAATAGACATTAATTGTTCTATATGACTCTAGTGCCTAAATTCCTACAATATCATTTAGCTTTTTAAAAACCTTAAGGTATGAAAAGTCTGGTATTCTACTTTATCTTAATATCCTTTCCAGTAAAATTATGTTGAATCTTTATACTAGAAATCTGTGTGATCAACATGTGTAGAGCAAGGCTATATGCATATCCTTGCAATGGGTTCAGTTTATTTTTATTTGCTTATCCCTCTATGTGTCATAAAAACCTTGTCATTTGGTTGATTTTCATTTTTTTAAAAATTTTTTGGTGCCAAGTAGACTAGCACTGTGCAGAATTTGAGTAGGACAAGAAGAAAGAATCCAACAAACAAGAAATGTATAGGCTCATACAACTGGGCAAGTACCTTTGAAACTACCCTCCTTCAAAAAATTATATCTCTCTAAGTTAAAGGTTACAATTAAAATCTTTTCATATTTATTGATCAGCTGTGTGTCTGAAACTTGAGAACTGGCAGGCAGTCTTACACAGCAGTTTGATGAAACACCAGTTGAACTATATGTAAGCATGGTAGCAGTTGCATAGTTAGTTATTAAATTTGTCTCATTGGTTGAAGAAAGTGATGTCTGCTTAACCTGGTTTTAAAACAATGAAAAAGTTTTCTAAAGAGAAAGAGCTGAAGAAGATTTTCAAATTTGGGCCAATATCTTTAGTTATGGCTCAGTGTTCAAAACTGTACATTAGAATCTGGAAAAAGAAAGACACAAGTGTTATTTAATGTCTGGAAAGAGATACTGGAAAAAGAGCAGGGAAACTTGAATGTTGTGCTATGAAATCTGGAATATATTCTAGAGCTAGAAATGTAATATTTTTGTCACAATGGACTGACCTTATTAAATATTTGTATTACAAATTAAGATAGAAAAGTTGGAAGCAGAGAGACTAAATGAGAACTGTGAGAAAACTTGCGATAGAAAATCAAAGCTAAATTGTCTAAGAGCTTCTGAAAGGAGGACAAATGGGTGGCTACCAGATGTCTGGGTTCTGGAGAAATGTAGCACTTCTCTTTGTAATGGGTGTGGGCAATGATCCATGAAACATTGATGTTCAACCCCCAGAAGTTCAAGGACAGAAAAGTAAAAATGGGGGTAGTACCTATTTCCAAGTGTGTATGGTCAAAAACTAATGAGAACTAAATTAACAAACAGGCAAAAACTGGGAGCCATTGTAGAGTCCATTGTAGAGTCACTAAGCAAAGCACAGGGTCCAGACACACAGGAGTTTCAGGGAGTAACTGAGGGAGACAGAGTTATGTCACAGCTTAAACATTTCATTACTGACTCCCCATTCTTGCACACAATAATGAAAGAAAACTTTTTCTAACATTCATCCTAATTTGCTTTGCTCCTCAGTATGAACAGCTGTTCCATGGAGTATTTTCCCTTGCTAAATAAGATACACTAATTATTCAGTGTCTTAATACTTACTTTATACAATAAGAATATTCTTTCCTTCTCTTCTTAGGTATGTTACTTCCATTTCCAGATGAACACATGTCTCCACCACTAGAATACTTTTAAATTCATAAATATCTGTCCTTTGTCTAATCTACATAGATTATTACTACTTTGTATTGACTGGTTGGTTGGCTGAATGTTTACAACATACTTTAAACTCCACTATATTTCAATCTTCTTGGAGATCAGAGATGTGTTTCTCATGAACAGTCCACTACACAATGTTAAGAACATAGTGGGAATTCTTTAAATCTCTGTTCAACTCAAATGAATTGTGACATTTTGGAATTCAACATTGGCATCTGTCTATCATTGTTATTTTCTTTTAAAGCTTAATGTTAAGTGAAATAAATCAGACACATGAGCAGAAGTATCACATGATTTGTCTTACAGGAGAAATCCAAAATAGAAATAAAGAGCAAAATAAAAGGTAGATGTAGGAAGTAAGAAGGTAGGTCTTTCTCAAATGGAGAAGGGAGTCAAAAGGTGGAGGAGGAGTGTGGAGACAGGAGTAGGAATGCATTATAAAAGTCTTACATGTCTTGTGTCAGATACAGACTCCCCACAAGGGACAGAATCACCATGTGCCAAAACTATGTACTAATAAAACATAAAAATAAGATAATAAAATTTTCTTCTACAAAAGCAGAAATGAATTTTCTTTCTGTCATAATGTAGAGAAACTCTTCTAATCAGTCTCAGTCAAGTGTGGAAGTAGATAATAAAATTCTCAAAAGGAAGTTGTCTAAGAAACAGCCCCTCTATTGGAAAAGCAAATAGTTGTGGATCATACAGCTTTTTGAATTCCTAAATAGTTGTAACCATATTTCTCCATTTTTAGTGGGGGCTGAACCAGCTGAAATGAGCTTATCCTGAAGTTTTGAGGATTTTGGACATAAAATAATATTTCTATACAAAATGACTTTAAGCTCGAATGTTTGAAGAAAGTAGGCATTAGGAGAACTCTTGCTGCTTTGCCTCTGTCTAAGATGGCCTACCTTGCAGAACCACTCTGAGATGCTGATTTTTCTAGATCCTTGGAACTGTAAACTCTTTGATCTCAATACCTCTAATATGCAACCTTTCTCAGATTTTATTATACTTAGTCATAACCAAATCATGAAAGATTAGTTTCACAGCTAAGTTCAAAATTATTGGCAGAATTTATTTAAAATTAAGTCAGTAAAATGGATAAGCAGCTGACTTCCTTATCCCATTCACTCCATGAAATGCTTTATAAAACTCCTCTTTCTCATGGCAGTTCAGAACTTCCTGTTCTGGTCTGGTGAGAAGTTTTATTGCTTACACCTTTTGGGAATGCTGTAAAGAAAAATTAAGCTGTGACTATAAAATACTAGAAAATTTTAAAGTACTCTATAAATATAAAATAATGCCTAAATTAATTATAGAAATTCCAAGTGAAAGTAATTCAAGTGGTTTAGTATTTCAAGGAAAATTTGACAAAGTTGTTTTTTTCTGAAAAAAAGATCTATTGAGTTTTCCTAATATTTCCTTTTCTCTATCCTTTAAGTGGATAACATGTTCTATAATGTTTCCAATCATCATGAGTTAATTGAATAATTGATTAAAAAATCTATGGACAAGAGAAATATGTGTAATTTATCTCTTAGTTATTGTTCATGATATGTTAAAATCTTCCTCCCTGTGACTGATACACAACAGATTTGCCTCAGCATATGAAGGACAAGAGTGCTTATAAAAATACAGGATTTCAGAAAATGGAAAGATATTCCTTGCTCATGGATAGTAAGAACCAATATTGTGAAAATGGCATAATATCAAAATTGTTGTACAGATTTAATGTAATTCCAAGTAAAATACCATTACTATACCTAAAAGATCTAGAGAAAACATTCCTAAAATTCATCTGGAACCAGAAGAGACCCAGAATAGCAAAAGCAATCCTGAGCAACAAAGACAAGTCAAGTGGCATCACAATCCCAGACTTGAAATTATACTACAAAGCTACTCTAATAAAACAACATGGTACTGGCTAAAAAACAGACCAGAGGATCAATGGAACAGACTCAAGACACAGCCACAACCACAGACACACTCAACTACCTAATCATTAACAGTAGAACCAACCAAACTCACTGGAAGATAGCTTCTTTAATAAATAGTACTGGAAAAACTGCCTCACCACATGCCAAAGACTGAAACTAAACCCATGTCTATCACCATGCACCAAACTCAAGCAAAAATGGATCACAGATCTAAATATTAAAACAGAAACACTAAATGTACTGGAAAAGAAAGCAGGTAGAAATCTTGAAGATATAGGGGTAGGAAGAAAGTTCATGATCAAAAACCAAACTGAATGGGAAATTCTTCAAAGAATCAATAACTAGGATCTCATGTTACTAAAAAGTTTTTGCACATCTAAAGAGATCATTAGCAAAGGAAGAGGAAAACTCACAAATTGAGGGAAAATTTTAATCTATTGTCCCTCGGATGAAGGACTTCTATCTAGAACATATAAAGAATTTTTAAAAATCAGCTGCCACTAAATTCAAAGACCCAGTCCAAAATGAGCATCTGAGATGAATACACTTTTTAGATAAAGAAATACAAATGGCAAATAAATACATGAAAAAATGTTCAACATCATTAGTCATTCATGAAATGCAAATTAAAACCACACTGAGATTCCTTCTCACCCCAGAAAGAATGGCTATCATTAAGAAATCAACCAATAACAAATGCTGGCAAGGCTGTGGGGAAAAAGGAAACCTACTCCACTGTTGGTGGGAGTGAAGACTGGTGAAACCACTGGAAATCAGTTTGGAGATTCCTCAGTAAACTAGGACTAGAGATCCCACTCAATTGAGCTATTTCCCTTTTGGGTGTTTTTCCAGAAGAATTGAAAAAAATACCATATCACAGAGATATATGTGCACCCATGTTTACTGCAGCACAATTTGTAATTTCTAAATTGTGGAAGCAACTCAAATGCCCATCAACTGAGGAATGGATAAAAAAGTTGTGGTATTTTTATATAATGGAGTATTACTCAGCTATAGAGAAAGATAAACTCCAAACTTTTATAGGTAAATGGACACAACTGGAGACCGTACTCATAAGTGAAATAAATCAGACCCATGTGTGTAAACATTGTATAGTATCACCAGTGTAAGAACCTGAAAGAGTGAATAAAATCTAGGAGGTACAATAATACTATGAAAGGAAAGGAAACTGCTCAAAAAGAAAGAACAACTAGGATGAGAGAAAAGAGAAAAAAAAAAAGAAGGGGAAAATAAGTGTATATGTATGCATAGGATGACAGATAGTTGTGCTACTGATTTCTATTGCTTTATTAAAGGAACAGTTAATGTTTCATTGTTTGATCAGTCTTACATGCCTATGTTTGTTTACCTGAGTAACCAATAGATATCAATATGTAATATAGCGACCATTGCTAATTTCCTATCACCTTGTCTGAAACTCTGCATTGTTTGTATTGTTTTGTGTTATTTTGTAAATGTATGTGTGTTTGTTAATGTCTTTGTTCTTTTATCATTAAAATAAAAAATAAAGTAAAATAATCACATTTCAACAAAAATAATGATATAACAAATGCACCAAGTTTTGTTAGCTAACATTAATGTATTACTTTCCCAATGATCTATTGTGTGTGTTTTCCTAAATGAGCAGGGGTATGAAGGGCTCGCACATTTTATATTTTGTGGGTCATCCTAGTCTCTCTTCTCCCCATGCTGCCTGTCTCTCATCAGTGATCCTCAGTGCCTCCCAGCCCTGCAGCATCCAGAACCAGACACCTCTGTGGAGCTACTGGAATAGTGCAAGGCCTTGATAAGTATGGAAGTCCTCACACAGACTCGAGACCTCACTTCCTGCCCGAACCCTTGTTGTGAGGGGACTTGAGTGCCTGATTTTGGCAGCTCCAGGGTTTGCCTGAATGTGGATTTACCTCTGTGCCTGGGGAGTTGTCTTACCAATGTATTTGCTCAGCTTGTTCCTTGTTAGTGCTTAATTGGAGCTTTTTGACTGGTGTCGGCAGAGACACCAGAGTTGCATGATTGCCACCACTGGCCAGACCTTCCCAGGCAGTGTCTAGCTCATGATTTTGTTGCACCTGCCCTATTACTCCGGCCTTTTGGAAAACTGCCCAGAGTGTGGCTCATCAAGCCAGGGGAGTTTTTATTGCCCTCGAGTACCCTCAGTGAATGATTTGTTTTATGTCTGAATTCTGTTGAACGATCACTGAATTTTATGTAAGAGAGTCAGAATGCCAGCCATTTGGAGCAGAACAGCCCAACCAGCCATTCTCAAAGTCTGCTGTTTGAATATGGTTGGTTTGGAATAAACCAGATAAATTTTTCACACATGAGTGGGGTGTGTTTGATAGGAGGACATTGTTGGGTGGCCCACTCATAATTTTAATTGCCTTTAAGTACAAGGCTCGATTGCTTTTCAGGCAAAAGCTGGGGACTGATCACTGCTAAAGGAACCTCAGAGTCTCACTTAACTTCCGGGCTGCTGTCCATTTTACACACACTGGACTTCTCCCTCTTCTGGAGAAGTGTTCCTTCTCCTCAGATTCTTAGGTAGGAAGCAATTGTTTCAATTTTTTAAAATTTAAAGAAACCTGCATTAATAAGCAAAAACAAATTGCTGGAAATTTACCCAAGCACAACAGTTAAGCAGCACTTATCCCAGGGAAGTATATTTCTACCTTTATTTGAGAAGCATGTAAACATTCACTAGTTGCTTGGTTAAATGATTCTTCTTTCTAAGTTTTGGAACAACTATGAAACCTAAGTCTTTTTCCTGGGTAGTAAACACTCACTACAGGCTTAGGCATTTTGATAATGTCTTGAACCAATACAGTATTGACCCATGGGCTTAGATATAGAAAGTTAACTTTGACTTAAGTAATTTATATTTCCACACCACTAGAACTTTCAAAAAATATCATATATTAAATAGTGGTGGAAAATCATTTTCCTGTTATAGAATGCAATAAAACATTACAGGCATGGCTTTGCATTACGTAAGATCTCAAAGACCTACAAGGGTAGGCAGTCAAAGGAAAAAGAAAATGTGCCCAGCTAAGAAGATGGAAGATAAAGGACTGCTTTATCTACAGCTAGCTGTGCAACTCCGTTCCATCTGACTTAGCCCTAGCATTCTTTGTTGTTTTTTTCTCTCCAAGAGATAGACAGAATTTGTAACTTCTCTCAAATTTTTAAATTTAACATTATTTTTTTTTATTAGAGAGTGTTCTGATGGGCCAGATTCCTCAGTAAGTTTTTATTTTTTCAATTCTGTGTTAAAGGCAGATGAGGAAAGCAGGAGTAGATTAAGAAATTATTTATGACCTAAATTTTAGGATAAGAAATAGCAACATGGGTTATGATATTTTGCACTTTTAGTGTTCTTCCATTGACTTCTATGGAATGGAAAAAAAAAAGCAGTATCAAAAGCCCTCACAGGAAGGACTATCACTGGATTTTAATTTTCTTTTGCCTTTGTTAGAGAGCCTTTTAGGTCTTCTAAGCCTTCTTGAGTTACCATCAGGGAATTTCTTCACTGAGTGTCATTTTCAACACCATTTCACAGTCTCCTCAGCAGTGCCTTCTAGTCCCCAGCATCCAGAACCAAAGAACTCTCTGGAACTACTGGGATAGTGCAAGGCAGAATTCTCTGAATGGAGACATGTCTTTTCATCCTTTGGCAGCTTGGTGACAAGAAGGCAAAAGGTTTAAAGCTGTACCATGAATGCCTGTGGAACATAGTGCTATCCTTCAATTAAGGCAGGAATGGTGGCCCACACCTGTAATCCTAACACTGCAGGAGGCTGTGGAAGGAGGAACACAAGTTTGAGCTCAGACTGCGTAAATTAGAGATTTAGGAAGACCTTGTCTCAAAATAAAATAAAATAATAAACTAAAAAAAAAATGAAACAAAATAAAATGATATCTGAGGATGTAGTTCAGTGTGAAGGTCCTGAGGTAAATCCCCAGCACTGAAGAAAGAAAAAAGAAAGAAGAATGTAAGAAAGAAAGAAAGAAAGATGAAAGAAACAAAGAAAGAGGAAGGAAGGAAGGAAGGAAGGAAGGAAGGAAGGAAGGAAGGAAGGAAGGAAGGAAGGGAAGAAGGAAGGGAGGAAGGAAGCTGTCAATTCCAAACAAAAAGGCCTTTCACTTTAGGTGGACATTTATCCTGATGGGTAATTTCAGAGGTAAATTTTCTTTCCTACCCTCCCCTGCAAATGAATATTTTGCTTGCGTACTCTTTGCCAGCTTCATTACTAGCCACAGCAAAGGAAGAGTGCAGCCAGATTTAGTACAGATGATCTGCATCTGACCTCCTCATCCAGGTCATTCTGTTTGAAGGAAGTAGGAAATATCAACCATGGGAACATCTTCAAGTAAGAAGAAAATCACCTGCAAGGGAAAATCAGTCATAGTTTTACTTTTGTGTCTCTACTGTCTTAATCGTTTCACATACCTTGATTTGATCAGATTCTCACTTTACCTTCTCTCAGTTAGGCTGATAGTTTCTATGAGGTAGTCCCACTCATTTTCAAGCTGCCTGGAGTGGAGCCTTCAGTGAGCTGCTTTGGGACAGTGTGTTAAAGGCTTTAACACTCACTACATCTATGCATGCACTGCCTTTTTGGTGTGTAATAATTGAAACGCATGGCTATAAAATGAACACTGAAAAAATAATTTCATTCTCTCTCTCCACATGGTTTTTATCTTCCAGGAGAACACAATTATCTCCTAGTATCTTTCTGGTAACATAAATCTCCATGAGTAACATCACAATAATGTTTGTTCTCCAAGATGTTTCAGAAAAATGCTGTGTGTGCTTCCCCTCCATATCTCCAAAGGACCTCTGCCCATGGATATACTTCGGCCACATTTTTACACATTTTTAAGACAAGAAATGTGCTGGTAGTAATTTTTGTCCAAACCTGTGCTTAAATTCTTCCATACTCATAAACATTGAGGAATAACACATAGCATAGAAATCTACATGGATATACCTAAATGAAGAACATAATATAATATGGGACATGTATGACATATGAGTTTAAATTAAAAACTTTCCTCCAAATGTCTCAGTAGAACAAACCGTTTTAAGAAATGGCCATTTCTTCTACATTGAGATGCTTCCTAATTCTGGGTAAGATAGGGACTCTTCTTTCTGGATTCCCTGTTATCAGTGTATAGAGGCTTGGCCCCTTTGTTCAACATACTTTACAACTTTACACATCCTCAACCATTACTGATCCCCACAGAGTGAAAAGTACAGAAGTGAGACGATATTTGTAGAGCTACAAAATTTCAATTCAACATCTTTCTACATTTCCTACATTTCTTTCATCTTGCTCTGTGTTCCTACATTTCAAGGCTAACTGAAATACTGTATTTTAATCTTTTTCCTCCTTTTTGTCTCACATTTTTATTCTTTACTTGAAGCAAGGAAAATGTGAATTTGACTGCTTGGGTGCCTAATTGGAAGTGACTTGAAGTGGTAGATATTAATGATGTGTAGAAAGCCTAAAGCCAGAATAATTTTAGACCATTTTACTATACAATTTGAGCTTCAGTTACACCTGACTGTGTGTATTACTATTTCATAGAGGCTGTTTTCTTCCTCTGATTTTTACTGCATTTATGTGTTAGGATGATGTATGCATTTGATAGGCCTTCTCTGTTTAAGTTTTAGTGTAAAATAACTTGCACGTATTCATGCACACATGTGTGTGCATTCAACTCCAGTTTCGCAGATATTTTAATTAGTAATGTATCCTTAAGTAATGATTTGCTGGTTAGGAAAAAGATGGAATTAATTTTAAGCACTCATTTGCACTTTCATCTTATCTATAATTCCAAGTCTCACTTGTCAGGAAGGTAGCCCTTTCAGTGGTTATTTGCAGAACTTTTGAAAAGACAAAATGTTCTAAGCTTACTGACCATGACGGGAATCATTCCACATGCAGCACCTCTTAGTGTCGCGTTTGGCATTCCAACACGTGCACCTGGCTGCTTCCTGTCATGTATTAGTTTAATTATTTGCTCAGGGCTCTGTGTCAACTATACACATTGCATTGCTCCTCTTTATCTTGGCATGGATGCCTTAAGCAGATAGGAATGCAAGGAATAGCGACGAAGTGTGTACCCCAGATGGTTTGTTAATGAATAGGATTTTCTTTTTTCTTCTTCTTTTTAATTTTTTTGTTTTTTTTCCGGTACAGGGAATCGAACTCACAATCATGCGCTTGCCAGGCAGGCACTGTGCCACTGAGCTAAATCTCCAGCTCCAGATTTTCTTTTTTCTAATGATAGTGAAATAACTATATTCTTTTTTCAATTTTTAATTAGTACACATGTGCAGTACAGAATGACTACATCCTGAGTGGGAGTTTGTGCAGGTACACAACACATCTTAATTTTTAATTGTCCCCATCCCCAACTATCCGTTCTCAACCACCCCTCCATCTCTTGGACATCTTTCCTTTTGCAAAACAGCTTCATATTTCCTGTTATCTACTTTTATTGTGCTCTTTATAGTTTGAATTTCTCATATAAGAGAAGTCATGTGATATTTAAGCTCATGTGTCAGATTTATTTCACTTACATTATAGTCTCAAGATGCATCGATTTGCACACAAATGATTGAAGTTTATCCTTCTTTAGAGCACAGTAATACTTCACTGTGTGTAAATAACACATTTTATTTGTCTATTAATGTTGGTGGATGCCAAGATTTAGTTAGTATGAGTTGTGCTGCTTTAGATATGGATCTGCGTATGTGATCACAATATCATGTCTTTAACTCTTTCAGGAAAATACTAGAAAAAGGAAAGCTGAGTCAAATGGAATTTCTAATTTTAGTTTTTAAAGAATCTCCATTATGATTTTTATACTGGTTATACTGGTTTACATTCCCACCAACCATGTAGAAGGGTGCCTTTCCCCCCACAGCCTTACCAGCATTTGCTATTATTTGATTTCTCTAAGACAGTCATTCTTTCTGGAATAAGATGGAATCTCAGTGTTGTTTTAATTTGCATTTCTCTAATAGGGAAGGTCAGCATTTTTTCATGTATTTGTTGACCAATCATAATTCTTCTTCTGAGAAGCACTGATTCATTTCATCTGACCATGTTTTAAGTGGGTCTTTTATTTCATGGGGTCTAATTCTTTTATATATTCTAGATATTAGTCCCCTGAGGAATAGCTCACAATTTCCCCCCATTTTATAGATTATCTCAGTCTGTTCATCATCTCCTTTTCTGTACAGAAGTGCTTTAGTTTGATATGATCCCCTGTTCCTAGATAGGCAAAACTGATTGCGTCAAAATGGCCATACTTCCAAAACTGATACATAAACGTGATAAAATACCAATCCAGATATCAAATATATTCCTCAAATACCTGGAAAGAACAATTCTGCCATTCCTATGAAACAAGATGAGACTCACTATAGCAAAAGTGATCCTGGGCTACAAGAGCAAAGTGAAAGGCGTCATAATCCTGAGACTCAAACTATCACAAAGCTCTCATGATAAAAACAATGTGGTAGTGAAATGAAAATAGATATCAGAATCAGTAGAACTGAATAGAGGATGCAGAAAGAACCCCAGACATATTCAGCTATCTGATCTTTGACAAAGTAGCCCTAAAACATACACAGAAGTAAAGATAGCTTCTTTAAGAAATAGTGCTGGGAAAACTGGCTCTCCAAAGGCAGATGATTGAATCTACACCCATAGCTCTAACCTTGCACTAAACTAAAATCACAATGGTCAAAGATCTAAATGTTAAAACAGAAACAGTCCTCTGGAAGGTAATTGTTTTTATTATTTTTGTGTTGTTTTGCTTTTGTTCTTTTCTCTTTAAAATAAAAAAAAGATAAAACTCTTGAAATCACAAGCATAGGAAAGGGCTTTCTAAAAAGAACAAGTGCACAGGAGAAACACAAAGAAATCAATATATTCTGAAGAATTAAGATGGTAAAAATTTGGAATACTTTAGAAAACTGTTCTTTATTGACTTTGAGAGACATTTATTCATGCAAGTCTTGTTCACTTATATTTCCTCACAAAATATTTAAGAAGTTGTACACTTTACAAGACTTTGACATGCTATGTTGGTAAATGTCTTCCGTACACAAAGCTGTCAGAGCATTGGTATGAGCACTGTGTGCTTGTTACTCAGTGCAGTAACCCTCAACTCTGCCATCCGTAGCCGTAGGCAATTAACTTTCTCATGTTGTAATTTTCTCATGTCTTTCTCTGCAAGTTGCTGACATAAGGAAATTATTTCACCAATAAATACTGGAGTTTACATTTCTCTTATGGTTTAAACATTTCTGCCAAAACTTCTGATGATATTGAATTGCTATTGTAATTGTATTAAGAAGTATTTATCTTAAGAGATAATTAAGTCATGAAGACAGAACCCTCGTTCATAAATTAATGAGGTTCTTTCAGTTTATCCTGATAAAAAGAAAGGCTTGTCCACCGTTCTCTATCTTGTCTGGTCACATGACCTCTCCCTTCTGCCGTGGGATCCTGTTCTGGACTTCTGAGACTCTTAAAACAAATCTATTCTCTTTGTAAATTACTCAGTTCATGGTATTCAGCTGTAACAATAAAGGAGCCTAAGACAATTTATGTCATGAGAATATGCTCTTCAAAAAAAGAAATATCTTATTCAATATTTTAACAATTAATGTTTAACATGAAATGTCCAATCAGTTCTCAGTTTTTATTGCTTCATATATGTCAAACATTTAGAAATATCAAAATCAAACTAAATTATAATTATTTAACTGGCTGGTGTGTTTCCTAATTCTTAAATGAAGTTTTAATTTTAGAATAGTTTTAGATTTACAGAAATATTACAAAGATAAGACTGTTCCCACATACCCCACACCCAGGTTCCTCAATAATTAGCTTATTATGCTACCATGATACATTTCCTATAATACATGAACCCATATAAATGTAACATTGTTGACTACACACAAATCTTATCCAAATTTTTGCATTTTTCACCTATTGTCTCTTCTATTCGAGAATCTTATCAAGGATAAAATATTGCCCTCAGACCTTCTAATAGGTCATACTTGTTCTTTCTCTTTTGTTGCTAAGATACCAATAGCATGCACATTATACTTATTGATACTGTTCTTTAGTTGTTGCATATTCTGTTCTGCTTTCCATTCTGTTTTTTGGTTTTTAGTTTGTCAAATATCAAATTACCTGTGATTTTTCCAGATCATTATTTTTTTTCTTTGGAGAGACATTGCTTCTCCAATAATAAGCCCACTGAAGGTACTATTCATTTTTTTCTTCAGTCATTTTTACTTTATTCTTACAGTTTCTCTTTGTCTGTCTTATTTATTTTCCATGTTGATCTACCCTTTCCATTAAAATTTGTAATATTTTAACATATTAATTACACATATTTCAAATTCCTGGTCTAATATTTTCAGTATGTATGTGATGCCTGAGTTTTGTTCTGATGGTTGGCCCTAGACTGTGTTACATTTTTGTCTTGTTTCATTTTATAATATTTTGTTCATGACCATTGTTATGGTTTATGTCTGTGTGTCCCCCCAAAGCCTCATGCGGAAATGGGGCAGGCTGTTAGAGTTTGATTGTGGGTGTGAGAGCTGCACCCACCCTGGAGTGGATAGTTTGCTTATGTAAGGGAGAGGAAAGAGTGCTTGGGGGCATTCCTCCCCCATTCCACCCTGGTGTGGTGGTTGCTTAGCTGTGTTCTGTGCCAAGAGCTGCTACCCTCTGCCACGTGCCACTCTTATAATCTGCCAAGTATGGATTGAACCCTCTACAAACTGTAAGCAAAATAAACCTTTCATTCTTTAATTTTGGGCATCAGGTGTTTTGTCCCAGCCACGAGAAAAAAGTAACCAAGACAACCATACAGTATGTATCAGGCAATAGGAACTGAAGAAGGTGATCTTTAGCTTAAAAATTTATATTAACTTAGCTAGGCATTTCAATAGCTATCGGGCCAGGGGGTTCAAGTTCCTCTTGGGTCTTAGCTGACCATTTCTTCTCAGAGAGAGCCTGTGCCTTAAGTTCTTTGCACTATAATCCACTGTTATCACGCTGAGTCTGTTGTCATGGCATGGTGTAGGTAGGGAGAATTCTGTGATTCTCCTTCTGTTAGTTTGTAATCTTTAAAGGATTTGTCTCAGTGCTGAGACTTTCAAAAACTTTAGTTATGTAATTTTTTTTCTTTTAAAAACTTTTGCTTTGCTCCTCCTTCCTTCTCTGTTGCAACCTTCCTAGTCTATTTCCTTGAGATTCTGAACCTTATTGACTAATGTGTTTTCTTTTTTTTATTTCCTCACATGACAGAGGAAAGAAGGCTAGATTTAGAGGAGTAATTTTCCACCAGGTGAAAAGAGACTCTGGGGAAGATTTTCTCCGGAGAGTAGACCTTAAGAAGGAGAAGGCTCTGGTTGTATTTCACAAGGGCTAGTCTTCACTTCTGCTCACAGAGCCAAGTGAAATCCACCTTTATCATGAGGTCATAGAGATAAGCCCCATGATTTCTCACCTGAGATCCCAGCCTTTCAAAATTTGTCACACTTAACTAGTCTCCAGAAATTCACTAGTTACAATTTAACTAGCATTTCAGAGGGGTCTGTTTCAGGGAGGTAGATTTTGGCTGTGTTGCTTTAGATAGACTGGTCTTCTCATGCTTTAGGGGTGAAGGTTTTTATTCTGCAATGTCATCTCTTTAATGGGCCAAAAAAAAGAAGTAATGGACTTTCAGATTTTCAACTTTTTCCTGTTTTAAAGCATGATGACTTACCAACTTCCCATGCCAGCACTAGAACCTGAAGCATCCTCTAAGTTCTATTCCAATCTGCAAATTCAACTCAAAATTTTACCTTTGAGATGTATGTGGGGACAAGACTCGGTCACTTTTCCTTTGACTTTCCCCACTATGGACTCTACTGTTTACACTCTGCAATGCTCTTTAGTGTGATCCTGTATCCCTGATCTTCTGTTGTTTTCCTCATTTTGTGAGGTGAGTTGGAGGATCCCAAGATTCAGGTAAGATTATTCCCATAAGACTCTTTGCCAGGTGAGGCTGTGCTCTCTAGGAGGCCACTAATATGTGATTTATAATGTGAACAGCGACTGGTGTTCTATACCTAATTCTGGTAATGAGTGATGGATTGCAAAACAGTGATTATCATTTTCCATGATAATATTTTGATTTATTGGTGCAATCCTTTTGAAGGAGAAGTGTCCCTCATGTAGCATGTGGTTACCTAGGGCACAATAATTAAAGGAAAGACAGGATACATTCAGATTTTTTCTTTGGTGCAAGTTTATTTTTTTTTGGATATGCAAATTTTCAAGGTAGGAAATTTAGCTTTCTAGCATTCTCTAAAAATCATATGCATATTTTATGAATTTAAACATATTTGATATGGTCCATTTTTAACAAGATTAGCCATATTGCTATTCAAAAATTGCTTATCCTTGCCCAATAAGAACCTCTTTACTTGACTCTGGGTACTCCAGGATAGCCTTTTTCTTGGGAGCCTCTCTATGATGTTATTGGCTTGCATTGTGCCATCCTTGCTCCACAACTGAAAGATATCATTTTCCTAAAACACTCGGGTTATTTTTTAGTGGAAAATGTTACACCAACTCACAACCTGGGTGCTTGAAGTGCTCATTCTTTTGGAATTGTTGTTGTTTCTAGATTTTATAGCAAATGAAACAAAAAAGATATATTAAAAAAAGCAAACAGCAGCCATATACATATATAATATTTGATTAGTATATATACTATATATGTTATTACTATATACAATAGCATATATATTTACCATAAATCATGTATGTATAGTACTACAAAAATTTTACATATAGTAAATAATAGTACATATAATACTATATGCAATGCACTATATAAAATAGTATATATATTTACTATAAATATATCTAATAAATTCAAATTCATGACTAGAGTAAATTTGCTTAACTTCTCAATCTTACGTCTCTGTACACATTTCCCCCATGTTGGGAATCCAAGCAGTAATATAACTAGAGTATCACTTGATGGTTCATTTGTTTTATTCCACAGTATACACATTAATGATCTCAAAATAGCAATGCTAACACAATAATAATAATAACAGTATAATTACTGAAACTGTTTACTTTTTTTATTTATTTGCGCTTTTAAGCAATATCCCAAAGGAGGAGTACAGTTAATTAAAATCACTTGGAACCATTTTTCTGGAAAGAATATACTGCTGAGAGGATACACATTTGATTTATTTGATTCATTTTATTTTTTACTTTGCAGAGGTTTCGTTTTTAACGATGTTTCACAATTAACATTTCAAAATTATGCAGTCATGCAAAATGTTCGCATAGTTAAAAATAGAGTGTAAAAGAAAATTTCAAGAACCCTATCTTCTAATCTTTCATATTTTTGTATTTTTGACATAACTTTTTGATATTTTTACAGTTTACAATTCCATTATTTATATATATAGTGGTTTCCTATTACTCACAAGTCAACAAAAATTCACATGAAAATAAACAATATGGAAAAATCAAAGTTGAATGCAGAAATAATATGTACAAGATAGATGTACATATATTATATGTATCATCCCTCTTATATTAAAGAAAGCAATCCACAAATGCTTGCTTTACTTTAGTCTTTTCACTGAGCAAAATATCCTGGAGTTTGGTCCATAGTGTATGTAATCAATATATCTGATCTTAATTTTGTTTGTTTTATTTAAGTGCTTGTTTGTATTGTTTATGGTTGTGGAGTTGAAACATTAGATTCTGAAGGTGACTGTCTTCAGGTTATCTATTGTTTTATTTCTCTTTATATAAATTTTTAGAATATAAAAAGGTTTGTATTTTTATTCTGATGTTAACTTTTTTCAATCAATAATCTTCTTATTCTACTTTTTATTTGTAACAGCCCTATTAGTTGAAAGAGAGTTTGCCTGGATCAAATCTAGGTCTACAGTAATCCTTTGTAAGTACTTTTTACTCTTTTTTCATAGACAGTCCTGTTATTCAGAAGCTCAGTGACGGTCTAATTACCTTTCCTTTGTGTTTTCACAATTTTGTTTGGATGTCCGCAGGACCTTTTGTTATAAATTTGGTAATTTTATGAGAAAATATCTCATTGGTCATTCTGGAATCTATTTGCCTATATTTGTGTTTTAATCCTTCAGTGTATAGTTTCCAGTGTTTATATTCATTTTTAATTTTAGGAGAGTTTGCATACACTATAAATTTTACTATTTCTTCTCTGACTTGTATCTTTGTTTGGGTAATAATACCGTGTATGTTTTGGATCATTTAGTCTATAATTTTTCTTTCAAATTTTTATATGTTACTGTTTAATTTCTCTTTGATTTTATGCTTATGTGTGTGTGGATTTTTGGTGCCAGGAATAGAACTCAGGACATTGGGCTTGCCAGGCAGGCAGTTGTGCTGCTGAGTTATACTCCTGGGCTCTCTGATTTTAAAGTATGTTTTCTTTCTATCCTCTGCTTTTTAAGACATTGTCTATTATGCATGCATGCTCTTGTTTTTCCTAATTTAGTTTTCCACTATAAAATAATTTTTCTGATTATTTTCTAAATGAAAAAATGGTAATAAGTTTAATCAAGGTGTAGTATCTTAGGGGATTTTTTTCATCATCCCCTTCTCCACTTCAAGACAAAATCCATGGATGCTCAGTCTCTTACAGGAATCAATTCTTATAAATGTGACATGTGTTTGCATATAGCAGAGAAGCATTTGCATGAAATGTATACACATATTTGCATATTCTTTAAATCATCTCTACATTACTTATAATACCTAGTATAATACAAATTGTATGTTACAATATATTGTTACTGAATAATGGTAAGTTAAAAAGATCAGTACATGCCCAGTGTTAATGCAATTATTTTTATGAATACTTTCAATCTGTGGTTCACTGAATCTATGGAGGTAGAACACAGAGATATGAGGTGACTGTGAATAGCTTGGTTTTGAAGAGCTATCATGATAGTTAACGTGGATGGAAATGTATTAAAGATGAATATCAATGTTTTGGAAAAAACTGATGTTGAAGAACTTGACTAAACCAAGGTGGTAGTTTGTGAAGAATTATCTATGGCTGCTTCACTTCTTTCATTCCATTCCCAGATTTACAATTTCGACAAAAATACATATAGGCTTTGACCAGAAGCATTGCATTTGGAAGTGCTTTTTCTTAACTGTCTCTCTATAATTATTTAATAATAGATTAAAAAATCTAAAGCATTAAACCAAGTGCATGCCCCAGAAAATAGTTCTATCGATGTTTACTGTGGCCAGCTGTGCAACCTCACCACCTTGGCTGTCAGACAACTGAGCCTCAGCTGAGAGAGAGGGACTTCCCTGTCAGGAGTCCTAACTGAAAGTTGAGACCCAGTTTCTGCTGTTTCTTGGAGTGTGCAGACTTCTTGCACTTACTATCTGTAAGACTTAGATAACTATTCAAAATGGGATGGAAAACATTTTATTTTAAAAACATTTTTTTCAACTTTCTAATCAATGTGATAGTGGAAGTAGAATAGACTATTGTAGTGGGCAGAAGGGCATATAAAACAGGGATTCAATTTGTCTTAGTTACTTTTCTGTCTTGCTGAGACAGAATACCCAACTCCCAAAGTTGGAGGAATGGTTTATTGTGGCTCACAGCTTGTAGAAGTTTCAGTCCATAATAGGGTGGCTTCAAGGCAGGCTGGAGTGTCAGAGGGACATCACACAGGAGAAACAGTTCATGGAGGGCAGAAGACAGCAAAGCAGCAAAGTGGCAAAAAGCAGCAAGGAGCAACCTTCCTTCTGTCCCTTATACCTTATCCAAGGTATCTACCCTTAGGGCAGGTAGCACTCATATCCAGGGTGGGGCAGATTTAGTGCTAGCATCACATCATGAATCAATTCCTATTTCAGATCCTTGATCCCTACTTCACACACCCTAGATCTAGCCACCTCTGTGAAGTCCTACCTATGACCACATGAGACTTTGGAGGATATCTAGATACAAACCATAACAAAGTTAAAAAGATACATGCTATTTTTATTATATCTACAAAAAATAAGTTTGATGGATTCATAATTAAATTTGAGAAAAATAATCGAATATCATTTAAATTGCTCTAAAAACTTAGTATTTTGGGGGAACATTTCTTTCAGTAGATGTTTTGCTTATCAAAACCACCATTGTTCTGAATACATAAATAGCGACTTTATTGATTCTTTATATTAGTCCTGTTTTAATACTTAACTCATTTTATTTTTAAATGCCATGTACATGTACAAATATTACTTCACATTTTTGCTTTTTGATTTTGTCTAAGGCAGTGTCAACCAGACACTGAATCTGAACTTGTATTCATTCTGAATCTAATGTTCACCTGCAGTATTTTCTTTAATTATGAGTTTCCTTCTCCTCCGCTTCCTTTTCAACAGACTTGAGTATTCGTTTAGTGTCAAATGCTTTAAAAAATGCATTACAAAGTTGATTTCCCTTTCAATTCCACTGTTATCTTTCTGTTTCCATTCCCACTTGATCTCATCATGCTTCCTTCTCATATTTATATATTTTCTCAATATTCTTCCATTCTATGACTCAGATTTTTTTCAGATGCGTTTTCACTATGATGGTCATGCTGATCTCTTCTTATTTTACAAAACTTTTTTCATAGTGCACTGTTTAAATTTTGCAGCAAAGATGTTTCAGTGGTCTGACCTTACTCATCCAGCTTCTGGTCTAGAAATGCTGAGAACTCAGATGTTGGGTAGAGAAAGCTGGGTGTGAATAGAGGCAGAACCGCTTAATCAGTATCTCAACATAGACAATGCAGCCCTTCTTATTCTCAGTTTTCTTATGGATAAAAATGGGAATAAAGTACTTGGCTTGTACAGTATCTTTACTGGTCTTAAATATTTGCCCAACAAATTATAATGTGTTTAGTTTTGATGATTTTTGATAGTTATATTGCAATCATTCAATACTGAAATGGTAACAATATGAGTGTATGGATATATATATATATATATCCCCTGGATTCACTCACAGAGCACTGGGATTATATGTCTGCACCCTCATGCCAGGCCCTCTTCATATTTTTAATAATTATTGTTGACTGGAAGAGGTACTGCCTCTGAAGATTACTTCTATTAATAATAGAAAGTAATTAACAGGAAAGCAGAGACTGTTCAATATATTTTTATTAATTCACTCATTAAAGTAATAGAAAGTGATAAGTGCATAGCCTGTGGTATTTCTGGAAGCCTCACTGACAAGCACAAGACAGGTAACCCTAACACCTACCTCTGTCTTCCTTCTCCTCACACAGCACACATCATGAAGCTGTGAGGAACTGGTTGTCTACTGCAATAGCAGAAAAGTGAACAGACAATAATGGTCTACGATTCTAGTGAGAACTGAACTAATCTTGCAGACTTCATGAAGGAATCTCAGGGCCCCTTAGCATCTTGAACAATATTATAGGAGGGATTGGTGATTATCTTAGATGTTTTTCTCTTGTTGCATAAACAAAATCCTTGACACCCAAAGTTAAAGGGGGAAAAGTTAGTTAAGCTCATATATTTTTTAGCTCACAGATTGTGGAGGTTTGAGTCCATAATCAACTGGCTCCAAGGCAGGGAGGCATGTAGCACAAGGGCAAGAGTTCATGCTGAAAGAAAATAGCAAAAACAGCAAGAGAGAGAAGATAAGACTCTATCCTTCATACATTGTATCTAGACTGCTGGGGTTAGGGCAGGGCAAAACGAAACAGTGGACTAAATCACCAGTCACACATCCTTAATCCCAGCATCACAAACTGTAAATTCAGCCACCTTCAAAAAAATCCTGACTGCATGAGGCTTTGAGGGGACAGCTAGACATGAACCATAGCAATAATCATAATCCCTAATTGTTTATTTCATTTTAACATCCACTTGAATTGAAGTAGATCTAGCTAAGTATATATATTACCATATATATATATATATATATATATATATACTTTGTTTATATATTTGACTTTTAATATACGAAAGGAGAAGATTGAATTACATGATCTTTAAGTTTTTTCAACTCAAAATTAATTGTATAATTAGTTTCATTTCATTCAAACTGTTATTATAATGGCATAGCAAAAGAATAAGAAATATCAGTTTGTAAATAAAAGTATTTTAGATCTTTTGTGAGACAAAAGAATGCAGCTCTAAAGTTGCAAAGACTGTGGTTTATGAACAAACATCAACCAGTTTTTTAAAACTCCTTATTTTCTCAGATGGCAGTGACTCAAATACCTTGCCATATTTTGGGAGGAAGGGTTTTTTAGAAAGCTACTCTCTCTGTTTAGTCTGTCATTGCCCTAATTACTTGTATACTGTTATTTGCAATTCCTACAGTGTTACTTGCCATCAGAATTGGAGGGTAATAAACCAAAAATCCTTGGTTCTCACTGACCCATAGTCCACTCTTTCATCATAAACCATTAATTGCAGCTCTATTGCATTTTGAGACCCAGCTATGCCTTTCTAAAACCTTCAGTGGTTGTGAATTAATTGCACTATCTGTTTGCATCTTGGAATCTTGCTGAAATTCCCACAAACATATTGAACAGAGAACCTGCATCTTTTCACTGTATGTTGTCAATGACTCACACAGTGTTTGGAAATATACAGGACACGAACTTATTAAATTATTAAATAAGTAAAATCAGTAAATAAGTAAAGCAAGGAAACCAAAACCACAAATTCTTTCTTGCTTATCCTCTCATTTTTGGACAACATTGTACCTAACCGTCTCTGAAAATTTGGGTGGTTCCTCTTCATAAAGATGTTCAGTACTTGCAGTTTCTTAGCTGGAGACAGTCACTGAGCCTCAGAGTTTGTAAGAGTCATACCCCTCTAGCCTAGCAGTCATTTTCAGATTGTTTTCTCTTTGGCTTATGTTCCCCAGATAAATGACAGTGTTCAGGCAATTATTAAGATAACTCAGGTAATAAACCTGCTTTTGCTAAAAGATCTTTCCAGTGCAAATGGAAAGCAGTCATTCCCTACTAGATAACATTTTTATAGGCATGATTGAGCTCATCACTTAATTGTTTGGGGAGAGTCAGTATAAGTCCCAGATAATTAACATTTCCTTGCTAATGGACATATCTCTTTTTCATCTCTTTTGTCATTGCAAGCCCAAGTCCCTTCTGCAATACCCAAAAGTTACTTTAAGGATCAATGCCTTAATTCCTACATCTCTGTCACTGTTATTAAATGATAAAGTTGTGTATGAACAGGTCAGCATTAATGGCCTAATTTATACAATTTTATCAATGTAAAAAAAAGCAGGTAAAGGACTCTTCACTCTATAATATTCTTTGAAGTTGATGATCTATTATTAATGTTACATCCAGCCCTACAACTTAATTTTATGTGTACTATTATATGTATAGTCACCAATATTTCTATAAGAAAAATACAATAATAATCTATTCTTATATCGCATACCACACATGAGAAGCCTATTCAGTGGATATCCATGGTGTTGGCAGCTGTGAGATCTATCAGGGTTTAAAAAGGTGGATAGAATATGTTGTCTAGAAAATCTTCTCACAGAACACTCCTGAGTACTATTTATGTAGCACACTAAGTGTACACAGTGCTGACAGATGCCCAGGAAAGAAGAGTTTCAGCTTGAGATTGTCAATCTTTAAGAAATCAGAGTCTAAAGCAATATACTAAATGGCTGCAAATGCAAAAATAGTGGGCTCAGGGAGGATTTTGCCTAAAGGCACAAATCACTCTTCTTTTATCCTCTGATTAGAGAGATAATAACAGTGAATTATAACAAGGCTGTTTCAGAATCTGAGTCAGTAAACAGAGATTTTACAGAATTATAATGCACTATAAACAAACTATGCAGACGAGAGATCAATTCTATGATTTTTCCCATTCTGTGCTTTAACATTTTCTCAGAGTAAGAGGTACAATCTCTTAAATAAGAAACATCTTGATCTACACAATTAAAATGACAATTACAGTTTTCTGTAAAGGACAGCTAGCAAATACTCAATTGATGCATAGCTAGCAGCACAAAGAGAGTTTTCTTGATGTTTTTCTCTGCCTATCAGAACATGAGAGCCTAGTTCCTCTGTCACCCTAAAAAGACCTGAAACACAGAGAGAGAACAAGAACACTACATTTAAAGTCTATATCTACCTACCACTCGATGACTAATCATTGCTGATGAACACCGTGCTTATGTTCCAGCTGTTAACACTTTGCTTCTGGTTGCCATTTTACTTCGCAAACTATTTTGTTCCAGAATGCTCTCTGGAGGAAATCTAACCTTTCCTGCTAGGATTACCAGTCAAACTTAATGACCACATTTGTAATATACCTTGAAATACATCTTAGATATGTACAGACAACTCAAAAAGCAAATACAGTGTTCATTTTATTCACCGTTTTAAACTTTTTTCCTCACTTTTTCATTAGTACATATTTGCAGCACATAACGATTACATTCACCATGAGTGACAAGTGGGTGTTCGTAGCACATCGTAAGTCTTTTTTTGCTCCAATTCCCCTCACTTCCCTCCAAACCTTCTTTCCCTCAACATTTATAAACCACATTTTCCACTTTTTCTTTCAGTCTTTTGCTTCTTTCCCTCCCCCTTTCCATCCCTTGTTTGCCTTCCCAGTGGAATTAGTTCTTCTACCTGCTAATATCTCTGCCCCATTTCCTTCCATGTTCATACTCTTATTCTTCACACAAGTAAAATGCTATGATATTTAAACTTGTCTGCCTGCAGTGTTTCATTTAAGATTATGGTCTTGAGGTGCATCCATTTACCTAAAAATGCCTCAAGTTTATCCTTTTTTATGGCAGAGTAGTAATCTATTGCACATAAACCACATTTTCTTTATCCATTACTCTGTTGATGGACACATTTGCTGTTGTAGATATTGTAATCAGTGCTGCTATAAACATTAGTGTGCATGTATCACTATATTATGACATCTTTATCTTGTTTGGGAAGATATCTAGGAAGGCAATAGATGTGTCAAGTGGAATTTCTAGTTTTAGTTTTTTGAAGACTCTCTATACTGATTTCCACAGTGGTTGTACCAATTTACAGTCCCAGCAACAATGGAGAATCGTTCTTTTTCCCCCATAGCTTCACCAGCAGTTGCTATTAGTTCATTTCTTGATGATAGCCATTCTTTCTGGAGTGAATGGAATTTCAATATTATTTTAATTTGAATTTCTTGAATATCCAGTAATGTTCACCATTTTTAAAGGGATTTAGTGTCCGCATGTACTTTGTAGAAGATTATGATGATCTCAATAATAACTACCTAGCATTGGAAATTGGGTGGGTACTTTTTAAAAGATGAACTTGACGATAGCAAGTGCAAAGTTGAATACCTATTAGTTTCCTCTTTGAATTAGAGTCCCTTTCACTAAAATGAATTCTAATTCATAAAGTATTTTCATTGATTGGTGTAAGGGTCTTATAAACTTTTCTTATAGGGCTTTCAACCCAGGAATATACAAACAGGAATGCCATTTACACTTGTCAAGCCATATGATACAACTTAGTCATAGCTCTGAGTGCCTCACTTGCCATGTTGAAGAATTCAAATTTCCTATAGTCATGACAATCAAACATTCTCTTCTCTTCAAATGGAATTGTAGTTACTCAATGTTCTACTTAAAGACAGCATTAAAAACCATCTTGCTTGGAGACTCACAGTTGGAAAGAAGAGTCTTTAGTATTTCATGGAAAAGAAATCCTTTTCTCAAGTAGTTTGAAACCCCAGTTACAGATGACTGTGGTAATGGTTTCACTAAAAGAATTAGCCAGAACCCGTGTATATTTGACTTGTTTTATCCTTGCTGGACTGAGAGGGTGGGGCATTTTATGATAGCAGAAATATTTTTGAAATTCTCTTTGTCACTTTTTTGGTTTATTTCAGAATACTGGATTTCTAAAGAAATCTATTTCATTAAGAATACAGCTCTGCTTTTAACCAGTCATTAAAAGGCAAATTAAATGAATGCACAAAGACATAACCACAAAATTCGGAGTAATTTAAAACAGAATTGTTTCTAAGAGAACTCCAAGGAAACATCAAAACTTTCCTTAGCTGTTTTTTTTATTTTATTTTATTTTTCTGTTTAGGTCTTGAAATTGTGATCGGCCAGCACACTATTACTGAGCAACATCCCCAGAACTTTCTTTCTTTTTTTTTTTTTTTTTTTTTTTTTTTTTTTTTTTTTTTTTTCCGGTACCGGGAACTGAACTCACGACCTTGCGCTTGCCAGGCAGGCGTTTTGCGGCTGAGCTAAATCCCCAGCCCCAGAACTAACTTTCTTTCTTTCTTTCTTTCTTTCTTTCTTTCTTTCTTTCTTTCTTTCTTTCTTTCTTTCTACTTGGAGATAGGTTTTTACTGAATTGCCTCATCTAGCCTCAAATTTAAGATCCTCTTGCGTCAGGCTTTCAGACTGCATTATATGCCTGCACCACATGCCTGGCTGTCAACATTCTTTCAACCACTAAAAAGTGACAGTATTCTATGCAGACCAAAAAGGATTAAGGACATTTTAGTGGACTTCATTCCAAAGATGAAACACTTTCTCTGTTCTGAGAGAGATGATGATTAGAGCTTAAAGAAAAATTTGTCTCTTTCTGAGTAAGGCTTTTTGAAGGAGGTTTCCCAAAGAACAGGTAATAGCAATTGAAAAGTCATTATACCTATCTTTATCTATATCATCTATATCTATACTATCTATATCTATATAGAGATCTACCTATTTCTAAATGACTGGTGTGTAAGTAATTTATTAAAGACATACTACTTGAAGAACTAAGTACCTTACAGAGTTATAATTTAAATAATAATTTGGGGATATATTGGCTTCCTTATTCAAAATTTGAGGGTCAAAAGTGATTTGGCTGAGAATTTAACCCATCATGGATAGACTCAAAAATTTAAAGTTTCATCCTTTCCTTATCAAATAGTTTTAACCCACTAATTACTTAGTAATTTTGAAGGCATTACTAATGTTGACCAATTATTCCACTTCTTTGACTCTTATGCCCAGTAGTATTGCACTCGCTTCTCTTATAAGTGGGATAGACACTTGTCTTTTGGTTGGCCAATGAGTTCTGCAGGAGTGCTGGGTGTTACATCTGATCACTGGTGCAGAATTTTCTGTATTGTCAATCCAGTGTTTTCTTTTTCTCTGGAAATACACCGAATCATGGCTTCTTCCTTTGCTTGGCAATGGATAGTAAAACAGGAAAAGTGTACAAAAATATCCCCATGTACTTAACATAGACATGTAAACAAAATTAAAAATAAACTTTATCATTATAAACAATGAAAATTTTGCAATTATGTAGCCCATCACATTCAATCCTGTCATAAAATCAATGAAAGAATAGATTTTTAAATCTTATAAACAATTTCCATTTACTAGTGACAGCACTATAACCCAAGACTGGCACACTAAAATAATGGATGTGGAAAGGATGAAATTACCACAGATCCCACAGAAATTCAGAAGATCATTAACACCTACTTTGAAAATCTTTACTCCCGCAGGATAGAAAACTCAGAAGAAATGGACAGATTCCTAGATATGTATGAACTACCAAGG
>NW_004955408.1:37136805-37145762 GCF_000276665.1 Chinchilla lanigera
TAACTCTGTGTTGTCTGTATTGTGCTTGTGATATGTTGTAAAATGTTGTATGTCTGTTAATGTTTCCCTCCTTTTATCTTTAAAATAAAAAAAAATAATGGATGTGTTATGTACAAACACTAACTATTCACAAGGAACACAATTTGCTATGTAATACACTAATAAATGTACTCATAAAAATAAAAATTAAATAATTTCAGAACTAGAGAAATCTCAGAATTAAACAACTTGCCTAGTAGCCTAACAATTTAAACTGAATTCATAAAAATGATTTAATTGTTCATGAGAAAGGTTACAATATTACTTAATTTCTATTTTGAATATATTTCTCCCAAAAGTTCCAGTGTTATCTCTCCATATCTATGATATATAATATAAGGTATATTTGATTCATAAATATATTTATATGAAAATATTAAAATATATAATACAGAATATTTTACACACATACATGAAATTAAATTAAGAGGACTTGGCAATAGATTGTATATCAACAGTGAAAAATACAAAACTATGAAATTTGACTCATGTTTTGGATTGAATGGTTGGAGTGATGGCAATGGATTTCAATGAGATAAGAAACATTGTCAGGGATCTGTTAATTTGAATGATTTCACTGTTGGACATGTTGACTGTTAAATTACCTTTGAGACATTGATAGAGGTCAAGATACTAATTAAAAGGAAAAATCTAGTGTTCAACAAATACGTCTGGATTTGCATATATGACTGAATTGCCTGTATGTGAGGGGATTTAAGTACTGTTTATGAATGACATGGTAGAAGCAGCATGGCATGGGAAGAATTTTATTGTTAACTACAGGGGCCAAATACTTATTGAGTACATACTGCATGAGTGATAGATAAGATGTAGAAATTAAAGTAAAGTATAGAAAAATTGATGAGACCAAAAAAAGAGAATTTTTAAAAATTTCCTGAAAGTGTTAGATGCTAATTGTAATAAAATGAAGGCTGATAAACTTACTAAAAGTAGGATTGCTATTAAATTTAGTAAGATCTATTTTAGTGGAACATGGAACTAGGATATCATATTTCAAAGAATATACAGTGGTTGTTAATGAATTGTAAGCAGGTTTTTGTTTCCTGTTTTATTTTTATGCAGTGTATTGATTGTTTTTTGCTTTTGCAGATATATTCTAAAAAAAATGATATGGAAAATAACTTTGACAAAATGTAGTTAACCAGCACTTAAAGTCTTCAGAGCATTACACTTACAATATAGCTTACAGGTGAAATAGTTTCACAGACTTTAATTCATGATAGTTTTCCGGAGGAACCTCTTTTTATGAATACTATTATACAATAGGTGAATGAACAGCCTATTCTATAGATAAAATTCTCCATCCACATATCAACATGGTCTCAAGATTTCTCTCATAAATAAGAATTTTGAAAATAATAGCACAGATTACCTATGTGCCCATTTATGAAGAGAACACAGATTTGGATGAATTTCACCTGTTTGAACAAATTTTTCCCTTGAAACTCATAAAAACGAGTTGTTTATTTCTGGCTTTCTAAATGAACCATCTACAATTAAATTCAGCACAGATGCTTGTTCATTAAACATGTAAAATAGGTATTTAAAATATAGAGTTAAATGAGCAATCAACTTTGAAGCTAATTTCTTTCATTTTAACTTTACACAAATGTTATGTGTAAAGTAATTTCCTAAAATAATTAGTATATATGATACTGTGTTTGAGGAAGACTATGAATAAATTATAGGAAAAATAATAAATCATATCAATGATTAATATATAATTTAACTTTTGTTTTATTAACTTAGAAGCTCAAATAAAAGAGTGCTACATATTTGGAAAATTTTCAGAGTTGACCTTCCATATGTCTTTTAGTGTCTATTTTTTAATTTGTCAAATACTACCAACAGTAAAATAATATTTATTACCTGTTTCTTAAATATTATTTTGATTTTCTACAGTATCTCTTTTAGTATTCATTTTATTACTAATTATGATACTTCACAAAAAATATTTCTGTTCTTCTAATCCAAATACACTTTTACTAAAACAAAATTTCATCTTATTTATGTGGGACATATGTTGATTTTAATTATAGAGAGAAGCTTTTTGTCTATAGCAACTGGACACTAACCTTCACATCCCAAAATAAATATCTTGGAAAATAATTCAATCACCCCATATTATATTTACATCAATACAACAGCCAGAGTATGTTTAATGGTAGTAAATTGAACAAAAGGTTAAAATACTAATAAATATTTAGGTTGGAATCAGTGGCTAATTACAATCACATAAACAGAGCATCAGATACTTAAACCTTCAAATTATTGTGGTCCTTTTAAAACATGAAAGTCCAGAGAGCAGAGTTTTTAAGAGCTGACTTCTCAACACAAATAGAGATAAACAAGAGGATGCATGTGCCTTAAACAAAAAGACATTTAAATGAAAATATCTAGTCTGGTCTCTCTGCAAATACTTGGTGTTCTCGTATGAGGTATGTCTCTTGTGCATTTTTGGGCAATATGAACTTACTATGCTTTTCAACCTCAAATTATTGTGATATTTTAAAGTTACTATCAATTTCTACTTCATGCTTTTAATGGTCAAAATTAAGAAAACAATATCATTTGCATAATACTAATTTAATTTTGCTGTGGTATATAGTTTCATAGTTACATGACATATTCTTAAAATTGTCAGGAAAATTTTTTCTTTTTTGCTAATTTCCACTTATCTTTGATCTTATAGATTTCATTGATTATCAAGCCCCTCATGATAATTTTACAAATAAGTATTGAAGAAGATTAAAAACAATATTGTGGTGCGCAGAACAATGAGACAGCAGACCAGGTGGCCCCCAGCACATGGGGGCACACAACCTTTGTCAGGTGGAGTGACAGGGGACCAGCAATGTGGAGATGTCTACAGCAGCAGTGAGAGCCAGCAGTTCGGCCCTGGAGTATTTCACCAACAGAAGACCAGTCCCAGTTTTGCTTTGGTGTGTTCTCTTTTTTTCTGGTCTTTTTTTCTCTGTTCTTTTTCTTTTCTTTCTTCCTTCTTATTTCCACTGTTTAGGTTGTTATCTATGGATCCTCTTTGTTTTCTATGGATCCTCTTTTTATCTTTACTCAATTACTCCTTGAATTTATACTTTTGAGTAACTAAACATTGTTCCTTCCTTTTCTGATAAGTCCTTCACTTTTTCTTTTATTCTTTCCCTCCTGTGCCCTCCAGTTTCCCAAACCAGGCATGATCATCCTTTCAACTCCAGGTTTGACCTCCAGGTTTGATTCTATTATACTTACCTCCTTAATCACTTTGTCTTCTCTCCTACCCATGTTAATTCTCCCACCACCCCACAGCAGGAGAAAATAACTCCACTAAGGGGAAAACCACTGCATATAAGTGCATGATATATGTTTGACTTTGTTATAGAACTATAGGATTTGCTCCAGTTGTTAAAAGTATCATACTAATAGTTACCATACTTTTTTAGTAGTTAAGCTGTACTTGAAGATGTTGTTATTATTAAGTGTACTACTCTAACCAGTACATCATACATGTTATAATCATCTTTTCTCCTTTGTATGATAGCACTGTGACTGTATAGGATTATTACTATCAATGTAGTCCAGTATCAAAAGAGAAGAGGCTAAGCCAAATAGTATCTTTGCATCCTCTACAAATTGAGAAGATAGGGTCTTACCACATACGCCCAGAAGACATCTCTGAAGAACAGACATCTCCTAGGGAAGCCTTGATACTAGTGATAAAGCTATCTAGCCGAAGAAATTAGAAAGTATCCACATTGAAAACAAAATAAAATAAAAAAGAGAAACTAGAAAATCACAAGATACAGAAGCAAAAAGCAACCCCAGATCCTCAGCTCACCCAAGACAAGCCTGGAACATAATGAGATAGAAGAAATTATAAGCCAAACACTGGAACTCTCTGAAGTGCTAGCAACAGAAGTGAAGAAACAAAACAAAACAAAACAAAAAAAGTGGAAAAGGCTAGAGAAAATAATCTCTCAGGTAAAAAAATCAAATGATGCTTGCAATAAAAAATATTAGAGTATATAAAGATAAAAGAATAGATGAGCTTAGGAAAGTAATGGAAACCACAAATGCTATTCATAGGAAAGAAATGGAATCCATGAAACAGATCCAAATATAAGTCAAGAGACTAAAACTTCCACTGAAAGTGTATGCAACAGATTGAATGAAGGTCAGGATAAAATATCAGATATTGAAGCCAGAATTGAAGCTAGTGATCATGAAAAGAGATATATCTTAAAAACAGCAAGAGACCATGAAAAATCAATGCAACAGCTACAAAATGAAGCAAAGAAGAATAATATAAGATTGATTGGGGTCAATGAGAAAGTTGGACAGAGCACAAATGCCATAAAAAACTCTTTACAGAAATAATACTAGAAAACTTTCCAGACATGGATAAAGAACTTGAGATACAAATAAATGAAGCATATAGAACTCCAAACAGCCATGACCAAAATAAAACTACACCAAGCCATGCAATAATCATGATTCCAGAAATTTAGCACAATAATAAAATATTAAAAACAGGGAAAAGAAACAAATCACCTATAAAGGAAAGCGCATCAAAATCACAGCATATTTATCAACACAAATCTTCAAATCAAGGACATTTTGAAGTGAGATGGTTCAGTCTCAGAGAGAAAACAAACTCTAACCCAAATTGATGTACCCCACAAAACTATCTTTCAAAATTGATGGAGAAGCAAGATACTTCCATGAAAAAGAACACCTGAGGAAATTCATGACCACCAAACTAGTGCTTCGGAATGCTCCGAAGAATATGTTAGAAAGAGAAAATGCAGAATATAACCACAAGAACACCGATAGAAAATAGCCACCGGTCAAGGTAAGCAATTAAATAAAGGGAAAGACAGGAAACCAACAGCAGGAAAATAATATGGAAAAAATAAGCCAATATGTTTGAGTTGTTGCCATTGATGTAAATGGACTCAACTCACCAATCAAAACAAACAAACTGGAAAAATGTATTAAGAAGCAAGATCCAACAATATGCTGCATTCAAGAAACACATTTAACTCTAAAAGAAACTCATAAACTAAAACTCAAAGGATAGGAAACAATACTGTATCTCACAGGATCCAGAAAAAAACAGAGGTAGCTATTCTATTTGCAGACAATTTGAACTCCAAACCTGGACTAATCAAAAGAGATAAGGAGGGGTACTACATACTTGTTAATGGAAAACTCCAAGAAGAAAAATAGTGCAAATCATAAATCCGTATGAACTAACCTCTGGCCCATCCAACTAAAAAATATTAGTGGACATGAAAAATCAAATCAGCACTAACACAGCTGTAATGGGTGACCTTATACCCTACCCTCACAATTAGATAGATCAACCAGACAAAAACAATGGAGAAATAAATATCAGAATTCAAACAAACAGGAGAAAAATGGACTTAATAGATGTCTATAGGGTGTTCCACAATCAGTTCTGTGGAAATCCTGAAGATCATCAATAGCTACTTCAAGAACCTGTACTCTACTAAGATAGAGAACATAGAAGAAATGGACAGATTCCTGGACACATATAAAACTGAATCAACTAGATATAAATATTTTGAATAACCTAATATCAGTCAATGAAATTAAAACTGTAATTAAAAACCTATCAATGAAGACAAGCTCAGGCTGAGATGGATTCTCTGTTGAATTTTACAAAATTTTAGAGAAGACCTAATGCCACTACTGCAGAAATTCTTTAATGAGATTGAAAGGGAAGCAATTCTATCAAAATCATTTCTAGAAGCAGGTATTATCCTGACACTTAAAGCAGAGAAGAACCCAATCAGAAAAGAAAACTATTAACTAATCTCCCTAGAGGACAGAGATGCAAAAATCCTCACCAGAACACTAGCAAACAGAATGGATCGAACCATCAAGAAGATTATACACCATGACCAAGTGAGATTCATCCCAGGAATGCAGGGATGATTCAACATATGCAAATAAATAAGTGTAATGTACCATATTAAAAAAGCCAAAGAAAAAAATCACATGCTCATTTCAATAGATACAAAAACATTTCACATAGTTCAACACTCATTCATGATAAAAAAAAATGAAAATTGGACTAAAGAGTCTTTACCTCAATCTGATAAAAGTCATCTATGACAAACCAATAGCTATCATCACACAAAAGGGTCAAAAACTGAAAGCTGGGGCTGGGGATATTGCTCAGTGCCATAAGTGCTTGCCTGGCAAGTCTAAAGTCATGAGTTCGTTTCCCGTTTCTAAAAACAAACAAACAAACAAAAACTCCTGAAAGCTTTCCATCTAAAAATCAGGAAGAAAACAATGATGTACAGTAGCTAGAACAATTAGACAAGAGAAAGAAATGAAAGGAATAAGGACATGAAAGGAAGAAGTTAAATTATTATTATTCATGTATGACATGATTCTCTATGTAAAAGATACCAAAAACTGTACCAAAAGACTGCTAGATTTAATAATCCAATTAAATAGTGGAGCTTGGTGCAAAGTCAAGACATAAAAATCAATAGCATTCCTGTACAAAAACAACAAAATCCTGAGAGAGAAATTAAGAAAACCACACATTTCAAAATAGCATTCAAAAAATGAAATACTTAAGAATCAATCTAACAAAGAAAGTAAAAGATCTATACCTTGAAAATTGCAGTACTCTGGGAAAGGAGATTGAAGAACATATCAGAAAATATAAAGCTATCTCCTGCTCATGGGTAGGAAGAACCAACAGTGAAAATACCCATTGTTCCAAAATTGCTATACAGATTTCATACAATTCCAAACAAAATACCATTAGCATACCTCACAGAGTTGGAGAAAACATTCCATTCCTAAAATTCATTTAGAACCAGAAGAGAACTAGAATAGCAAAAGCAGTTCCAGGCAACAAAGACACGAGATAGGGCATAAGTTTTCTGACTTGAAGTTATACTACAAAGCTACTGTGATAAAATCAGCATGCTACTGGCAAAAAAAAACAGACCTGAGGATCAATGGAATAGATTAGAAGATACAGACACAACTGAAAACACACTCAGCCACCTTAACTTGGACAAAGGGGTCAAATATGTTTTCTGGAAGAAAGGTAACCTCTTTAATAAATTTTGCTGGAGAACTGGCTTTCCACATGCTAAAGACTAAAACTAGACCCATATCTCACCATACACTAAACTAAAATCAAAATGAATCAAAGATTTAATATTAAAACAGTAAACCTAAATCTACTGCACCAGAAAGTAGGTAGAAGTCTTGAAAACATAGATGTAGGCAAGCACTTCATTTACAAAACTCAGACTGCATGGAAAACACTACAAAGAATAAACAAATGGGATCTCATCATATTAAAATTTTTTTGCACAGTAAAAGAAATCATCAATAACAGTTGTTATTTCCTATTAACAGCAGGCTTCCCAGTGCTTGTAAAGTAGTTTCCATTTTATATTTGATTTACAGTTCATTAAATATTAGTAAAATGGAGCATCTTTTCATTTGTTTTCTCTCATCCATGCGCACTCTCTCTCTCAGTATAATTTTACTTCTTTTTCAGGTTAGATGGCATTTATTTCCTTGGTTTGCCTAATTGCTTCCAATATTATACCAAGCAGAAGTGATGAAAGTGGACATATCTATCTGCCTTGTTGCTGATTTCAGAGGAAAATTGTTTAGATATTGTCACTTGAGTATAATATTTCCTATGGATTTTTCACATGTGGCCTTTATTATATGAGAATCTTCTTTTTTTTTTTCCTTTGGTACCAGGAATTGAACTCACGACCTTGCACTTGCCAGGCAGGTGCTGTGCCACTGAGCTAAATCCCTAGCCCCTATATGACAGTTGTATATTTCTAGCTTTTTCAGTCTTTTTATCATAAAGTTAAATTTTGTGAAAATTTAATTTTATGATGAAAATCATAAAGCAGAATTTTGTGAAATATATTTTTCTTATCACTTGAATTGATCGCAATCTTTACCTCATTATTCTGTTCATGCAGTATAACACACTTATAACTTTGTAAATTGAACTGTCTTTGAATTTCAGGAAGAATTCTACTTCAAAGATTTTGTTCTGATATTGAAATCAGTTTCCTTATAATTTCATAAAGATTATTGCATACATGTTCATAGTGGACAATGATTTCTAGTTTTCCTTTAAATATGTATTTCTCTAGGTTTAGTATTAATATAATGCTAGTCCTAAGGAATGAGTTATGAGATCTTCAGGAAGCCTGGTGAGTCTTGGCACTTCCCTGACCAGCGTGCAAGGAAGGCAAAATCTGGGGCTTCAGTGGCTACTGGCCACACCCATAGTATGTCTGCCAGGGCTGGGCTGAACCCAGACATCTTCAGGAAGCCCGGTGAGTCGCAGGAGTGTGTCTCTGACCAGAGTGCAAGGCAGGCATAACCCCAGGCACCCTCAGGGACCTAGGTTGGCTATTCACCACACCCATAGTGTGTTTGCTGGGGCTAGACCAAACATCAGACACCCTTAGGAACCCCAGTGAGCCACTCTGGTGACTTCCCCATTAAGGTGTAAGGCATATGGAGCCCTGGACAACTTCTGGTGCCTTGGTGGTCACTGCCAAAACTCACACTCCCTGTGGGAGCTCAGCTGAAACCTGGACAGAGCCATGGCCTCAGGAAGTCCACCCACACCCCTTCCCTTCCAGTGTGGGAAGGAGGCTCTGTCCTGGACAATAACTGAAGCCTCGATGAACATGACCTGCATCCCCCATACTCTTATGGAAGCTGGGCCAAACCCCAGACAGTCTCTGGAATGCTGGCAAGCCTCCCCTGCCCTTCCCACACACACCTGGGAGCCAACTGAATTCAAGAAAGTTTGGGGGCATCTGGGAAACCACCTTGCCACCACTCACCAGCACAGGAGC
>NW_004955408.1:37147967-37163128 GCF_000276665.1 Chinchilla lanigera
TTAACCAAATGTGTGAACATATGGGCTTAGTATATCTTTACAGACTGTTCCACCCAACAGCATCAGAATACACATTCTTCTCAGCTGCCCATGGGATGTTGTCTAAAATACACCATATACTAGTACATAAAACATGTTTAAGTAAATGCAAAGGAATTATAATTATCCCATGTATACTATCAGACCATAATGCAATGAAATTGGAAATTAATGACAAAAGAAAACACAAAAATTCAATAAGCAGTTGAAAATTAAATAACATTCACCTGAACAACTAATGGGTCACAGATGAAATCAAAGTAGAGATTAAACACTATTTACAAACAAATGAAAATGGAGATACAACCTACAGGAACCTGTGGCATGCAATGAAAGCAGTCCTCAGAGGGAAATTTATAGTGGTGAACTCCCACCTGAGGAAAACAAAACAAGCACAAATAAACAATCTTATGCTGTGCCTCAAGCACCTAGAAAAAGAAGAGCAAGTCAAACCCAGAGCCCAAAGAAGGCAGGAAAGTATAAAGCTCAGAGCAGAAATTAAAACAATGGAGACTTAAAGAAAACAATACAAAGACTTAATGAATTCAAAGAGTTGGTTCTTTGAAAGAGTAAATAAAATAGATAAACCCTTAGCCAACCTTATCAAAAAAAGGAAAGAAAAAGCTAAAACACATGCAATAAGGAATGAAAGGGGTGAAATCACTACAGATCCTCAAGAAATTCAGAAGAGCATCAATACATACTTTGAAAATCTTTACCTTCATAGGATGGAAAACTCAGAGGAAATGGACAAATTTCTAGATACATATGAATTACCAAAGCTGAATGAAGAAGATATAAAATCCTGATTAACTCCATATCAGGCAGTGAAATTGATAACATAATTAAAAACGTGCCAATGAAGAAAGGCCCGGGCCCTGTTGGATTCACAGCTGAATTTTACAAGAATTTAGGGAAGAGTTAACACCAGTTCTTCTCAAACTCTTAAATGAAATTGAAAGGGAATGAATTCTCCCCAACTCATTCCTGGAGGCAAGTAGTATTTTGATCCCAAAACAAGAGAAAGACCCAACCAAGAAAGAGAATTACAGGCCAATCTCCCTAATGAATATAGATGCAAAAATTCTCAATAAAATACTAGCAAACAGAATACAACAAATCATGAAGAAGATTATACACCATGACCAAGTGGGATTCATACCAGGAATGCAAGGATGGTTCAACATATGCGATCAATTAATGTAATATACCACATCAATAGAGCAAAGGACAAAAATCACATGACCATCTCCATTGATGCAGAAAAAGCCTTTTGTAAAGTCCAACACTCATTCATGTTGGAAACCCTACAGAAAATAGGAATTGATGGCCTTTACCTCAAGCTGATCAAAGCCATCTATAATAAACCAACAGCTAACATCATACCAAATGGTCAAAAATTGAAAACTTTCACTTTAAAATCTGGAACAAGACAAGGATATCCATTGTCACCACTTGTATTCAATATAGTTCTGGAAATATTAGCTACAGCAATTAGACAAGAGATAGAAATAAAAGAAATAAGGATAGGAAAGGAAGAAGTGAAATTATCATTATTGGCAGATGACATGATACTCTACATAGAATACCCCAGAAACTCTACCAAAAGGCTCATGGATTTAATAACCAAATTCAGTAGCATAGCTGGATACAAAGTTAACACTCAAAAATTAATAGCATTCCTGTACACAAGTAACAAACAGACTGAGTGAGAAATTAGGGAAACCACACATTTCACAATAGCATCTAAAAAGATGAAATACTTAGGAATCAATCTAACAAAAGAAGCAAAAGATCTATACAGTGAAAATTATAGTACTCTGAAAAAAGAAATTGAAGAGGATATCATAAAATGGAAAGATATTCCTTACTCGTGGATAGGAAGAACAAACTTTGTGAAAAAATTGCCATACTCCCAAAATTGTTGTACAGATTCAATACAATCCCAATTAAAATACCATTAGTATACCTCACTGATTTAGAGAAAACATTCCTAAAGTTCATCTGGAACCAGAAGAGGCCTATAATAGCAAAAGCTATCTTGGGAAACAAAGGAAACACAGGAGGCATCACAACTCCTGACTTCAAATTATATTACAAAGCTACTGTGATAAAATCAACATGGTACTGGCACAAAAACAGACCTGAAGATCAGTGGAACAGATTGGAAGATACCGATAGAAGTACAAACACCCTCAGTCAGCTTATCTTTGACAAAGGGGCCAAACATGCTCAGTGGAAGGAAGATAGCCTCTTTAATAAATGGTGCTGGAAAAAGTGGCTTTCCACGTATGGAAAATTAAAACTAGACTCATGCCTTTCACTTTCACTAAAATAAAGTCAAAATGTATCAAAGATCTAAATATTAAAACAGAAACACTAAATTTATTGGAAGAGAAAGTAGGTACAAATCTTGAAGACATTGGGGCCCACAGAGAGTTCATGAACAAAGACCAAACTGCACAGGAAATGCTTCATAGAATCAACTAGAATCTCATCTTCTTGAAAAATTTCTCGCATCTAAAGAAATCACTAATAAAGTACAAAGAAAACCCACGAATTGGGAAAATTTTTAACCAACAGCCCCTCAGACAAAGGACTTCTATCTAGGGCATATAAAGAATTAAAAAAATTCTGGTCCCCCAAATTCAAAGACCCAATCCAAAAATGGGCATCTGAGATGAATACACACTTCTCAAATGAAGAGATACTAATGGCAAATAAATACATGAAAAACTGTTCAGCATCATTAGTCACTTGAAATAAATACATGAAAAAATGTTCAATGTCATTAGAAATGCAAATTATAACATCACCGAGATTCCATCTCACCCCAGAAAGAATGGCTATCATCAAGAAATCAACCAATAACAAATGCTGGAGAGGCTGTGGGGAGAAAGGAACCCTGCTCCACTGCTGGTGGGAGTGTAGATTGGTAAAAACACTGTGGAAATTAATTTGGAGATTTCTCACAAAGCTAGGATTGGAAGTCCCACTTAATCCAGCTATTCCCCTTCTCAGTATTTTCCCAGAAGAATTAAACACATCATACCACAGTGATATATGTGCACCCATGTTTATAGCAGCACAATTCATTATAGCTAAATTTTGGAAACAACCCACATGCCCATCCACTGAGGAATGGATAAAAAAGATGTAATTTTATACAATGGAGTATTACTCAGCTATAAAAAAAGAAAAACCAAAAGCTTTTGAAGTAAATAGATGCAACTAGAGACCATACTCATAAGTGAAATAAATCAGACCCAGATGAGTAAACGTCATATTGTCTCCTTGGTGTAGGAACCTGAGAGACTAGGTAAAACTCAAAAGGTACAATAGATGATAAGAAAGGGAAAGAAACTGCTCAAAGTAATGAAGGACTGGTATGAGGGAAAGAAGAAGAAAAAGGAAGGAAGGTAAAATATAAATATATATATGAACAGCTGCAATAACTGTATTGCTGATGTCTGATGGTGTATTGAAAGAAACAGTTAATGCTTACATTTTTTTTTACATTCTGATTGATTTTGCATGCTTGTGTCTGGTTGTCTGAGCAACTAATTTGAAGGTAACAACATGCAATGGGATTACAATGGTGAACTCCTACCATCTTGTCTAGTGATACTCTGTATTATCTCTAACGTTTTTTCCAAGAATTATTTTCTTATTCTCTTTAATGGTTTGAGCAATCTTTCATTATTACATCTGGTAATGTCAGCAATGTAGTTCAGGATAGCAATCTGTAATGTAACAACCACTCTGGATTTGTATTATTTTGTCTTGAGACCCTGTATCACTTTGAATGTTCTTGCTCTGATTTGTTTATGTTCATGATACTGGTATGCTGCTACTGTTATATTTTTTGTTTGTTTCTTTCTTTCTTATTTTCTACTCTCTTTAAAATATAATAAAGAAAGAATGAGTTATGAAAAAAGTTGATGTTTGTATTTAAATTTTAAAATTTACCAGTGAAGCCATCAGGTCAATGCCCTTTCTTTGTTGAGAGCTTTTATTACAAATATATTTCCTTATTAGTCAGAGGTGTATTCAGATTTATATTCTTATTTACTTAGCCCCTATAGATTATATATTTCTAGAAATTTGCCCTTTTGATTTGCTATCTACAATATACTTTTACTTTTACAATATATACTTTTACGAGCCCACATAGTTATCTTCATTCAGATCTTTATTCCTTTATATGACTTTATGTTACTGTGTTCTTTATTTGTCCTTATATAACTTTCTAGAGAACTTCTTGATGGGTAGGTTTACAGTAAAAATTTCTCCCCCCTTTGCTTATTGAGGAGTGTCTTAATTTCTTCTTCACTTTCAGAGAGCAGTTTGCCAGATAAAGAATTTGTGACTTTTCTCCTTTTAGAACTTTGAATATATCATCTCATTGCCCTATGACCTCCAAAACTTCTGATGAGAAATCTGTTGCAAATTATACTGAAAATTCTTTGTATGTGATAACTTGTTTCTCCTTTGCTGCTTTCAATGTTCTCTCTTTCTCTAGCTTTTGAAATTTTGATTGTCTTTGTATAAGTTTCTTTGAGTGCATCTTACTGAGAGGTTTTGTTATTCTTAGTTGTCTATATTTATGTATGTCACCAAGTTGTGACACTCTTAGATATTATGTTTTCCAATAGTCTGTCTTTCCCTTTCCCTGTATTTTCTGTGATTCATGAAATGGTTATATCTCCTTGATGATTTCTCATTGAAATTTTAGTAATTTAGGCTCTGCTAACTTTTCCTAATTTTTTTTTCTGTTCCTTGTCTCAATAATTTTCATTGTCCTTTAAGCAAATTCTTTGATTCTCCTCTGTGTTCAAATGAGCCTGCAAATCTCCATAGAGATTCTTCACTTTTGTTAATGTACTTTTAAACTTTACAAAGTGCTTGGCTTCCTTTTTGGTTTTCTCTTTAATGACGGCATAATTATACCGTTCATTCATTGTTTTGCTGACTTTTCCCATAACTTCCCATAGTTTCTTCAGCAATATTTCTATTTACTTATTCTTTGAAAATAATATACTTTCCAGTTTTTTTTGAAGCCTCTTCAGTTTTTGGAAAATGGATATTGTCTTATTTACTTTTGTTATTGTTGAGACAAAATACCTGATACCCAATGTTAAATGAGAAAGTTTTTATTTGGCTCACAATTGGTAGAGGTTTCAGTCTAGAACTGGCTGATTCTAAAGTAAAGTGGTATGGCAGAGGGGCATCACAGAGCAGAAATAGTTCCTGACAAATGGGCAAGTGAGACCACATTAGCCTTCTTTTTGTCTCTTATATTTTATCCAGGGTACCCCCTCTAGGGTGGGTGTAACACTCATACTTTTAATCCTAGCCAGAATTATGCCAAAGAAATTAGTGGACTGACTCAGTAATCACACACCCTTGATCTCAGCACCACACACTCTAGATCTAGCCACCTCTGAAAAGGTTATCACCCATGACTGAATGATACTTTGGGAGAACACCTAGACCCAAGTCATAACATTCTTCCCTGATCCCTCTAAACTATTCATATCCCTTTATGCAAAAAGAATTTAGTCCATCTCTAATAGTTGCCAAAGTCCTATCATTTTCAGCACTGCTGAAAAGTCCAAGTGCAAAGTCTCCTCTGAGATTTAAGGCAAACACAGCTTTAAGCCCCTGTACAAATGAAAGGAAGATTAAACACTTTCAAAATTCAATGGTACAAAATAGATATTACCATTCCAAATGGTAATAAGGGGATACAAAGGAATAGGACTAAAGCAAGTCCAAAATCTGGCAAGGCAAACATTAAATCCTGAAGTTCTATATCTAGCACTCCAAGCACTAATATAAAGAGGCTTTGCTCTGCCCCTTTGACATTTTGGTGTCTGTAGCTCTCATAGATTCTCTCTTGTGCTGGCTCTGTTCCCTTCTTGCAATCTTCCTCAGACAATCCATGTTCCTGGTTTCTCCAAACTTCTGGGGTCTCCACTGCACCTTTAGCTTTACACTCACAGTTTCACTCACTACCCTTTCAGGGGCACACTGCCTGGCCTCCCATTCCTTCTTCTGAAATCTGAGTGGAAGCCTTCCTGACCCCACAACTCTTGCATTTTGGATCCAACTAAAATCACAACATTTTGATGATGCCAGGGTCTGCAGCTAGTTGGACCAGTAGCCAGGCTTGCTTCTCTCTTGACTGTAGTGGTCAAGTATCTGGATTGCTGAACACTCTTAACTCAGTGCAAAGAAACAAATTCTGTAGGCCACTGCCATTCTGAAACATAGTGCTCTGGCACTCTCTTCTAAAAGCAAAGTCTTTTGCCTTTACAGCTCTGAGCCTGCAAAGGCTGGAGAGCTGATGGTTTTTATGTTGCTCTCAGGCCATCTTTTCTATTGTATTTCTCTTAAATATTTGACTTCTTAATGCTAGTCTTTTGAGTGACTAATTTTTCCTCTGTTTTATCTTTTCAGGCTGCAACTTGACTGGGGCTTCCTTGTTGGCCAAACTTATAATATTTTGAATCATTCTTCTGGGCTTTGTGATCTTGATTCTCAACATAAATCTGGCTAAACATTCCAACAAAGTAGCCATGCCATGGTCCTACCATTAGACTGCCTTGAAATCTCTTCCACAACAATAATTAGTCTGCCACTCTTTTTTTTTTTTTTTTTTTTTTTTTTTTTTTTTTTTTTTTTGTTTTGTTTTGTTTTGTTTTGTTTTTCTCTGGTACTGGGAACCGAACTCATGACCTTGCACTTGCCAGGCAGGCGCTTTTGCCGCTGAGCTAAATCCCCAGCCCCAGTCTGCCACTCTTAATCTCAGTCACAGGCAAAGTTTCTGGACAGGAGCAAAATGCAGACAAACTTTCTGTCAAGGCATAAAACACATATTTGGAGTTCAACAGCCAATGCAGTCCTTCCTGGTAGAAATCTCCTAAGCCTGGTTTTTACCAGAAGGGTTTCTATCAGCATTCTAGTCTTCTGAGCTCTGACCAGAACCTCTCAAGTACAGCCTCACACATTCGAGGACCACTTTTTCATCTGGTATCTCTTAACCTTTCCAAACACTTCCCACAAGCCAGCTCCAAAGGCTCCCAAACCACATGGTCAGGTAAAATCCTAACAGCCCCACTTCTCTACTATTAAAATTCTGTCTTGGTTATTTTTCTTATTACTAAGGCGCACTATATGACACCCAATGTTAAAGAATGAAGGGTTTATTTGGCTCACAGTCTGTAGAAATTTCAGTCCTTAATTGGCTGTCTCCAAGGCAGGGTGGCAAGGCTGAAGGACATTGTGAAAGAGAAATAGTCCATGATAAGAGGGCAGGCGAGACCACATTAGTCATCATTTTGTCCTTTATATTTTATTCAGGCTACTCACCCTTGGGTGGGTGTAACACCCATACTCTTAATTTTAGCAGAACTATTCCAAACCAGTCAGTGGACTGATTAAATGATCACACATCCTCAGTTCCAGCACCACGCATCCTAGATTCAGTAACCTCTGAAAATCTCCATCTATGACTGATGAGGCTTGGAGTGTACATCTGTACACAATCCTTAATAGATACTGATTCTAACATATACACTCTGAAAATCAGATTATCCTGCATCCCCACGATGTGTTTTTTCATAATGATCTTATAAATGTTTTCATTTTTATCTTTATGTATGCTTTTAATTTTTATCTGTATCAACAGTGAATCTAAGAAAATCATTAAGGTATTTTCAAGTCTTTCTTGAGCCTAAACTTGCTCTGTGTCTGGTCATCTTTTAATTTTCCCTAGATAGGGAACCACTTTTAAATATCCTAATTTTTACTAACTATTTTTGTTTCTAAGAAGGAAAAACACAAAAATGAAAATAAAATCATCCTCTGGGTGCCACATCAAGGGGTGGATTTGAAGACAAAGGGCTTGCAATAATGGGATGAGGTATGACAGCAATGCCTAATCACTCCTCTCTTCTGTGATGAGAAGCAGCATTCTGTAGAAAATCATACCTCTGACTTTGGAGGACATGGTCCACTTTCTGTACCCTAGATTTTGCGGAAATTGCTCCATAAATATGTACACAGGCGACTATCAAGGAAATTAGCTTTGGGAATGAGTATATACTACTGTACTAAAAACTGAAATCAACTGCAGTTGACATCTGAGACTTCTCTGGAACTGTTAAGTCTTCAATGTACTCTAGAGTTTTCAAACAGTCACTTTGGATATATTCCTCAAGGGCAGTTCTTCTTGCTCTATTATCTTCCTAGAATTTTCTTCTGGATCAAAAAATATATGTGCACAGTTTTGGACCACTTCATAAGTGACCAAATGTAAACACATTCCTCAAATCCCCAAAAAATGATTATTTGAAGCCATCAATAAAATATGACAAGTGGTGAAATATCTACCTTTAAAGGCAAACTAAATGATTATTAAATATTTACATAGCACTTATTTAATGTTGTTTTGGAAATACTACCCAAGACAATTATTTAAGGGTAATAAATATCAGTTATACAAAATAGAAAAATTTGATTTATGGAATCCTAGATATGAGAAAAACAAATACTAGAATTAGGTTTATTCTTGTACATTGTAGTGCTGCCTTAAAAAGTATCATAAGAGTATAGTTTAAATAATGAATGTTTATTTCCTCACTTTTCTGATGATAAGTCAGAAGTCAAATTATCAGCAGGTTACTCCTTCTGAAGCAGGGCCTCTGCCTTGTGACTGTGGATGTTTCTTCTACCAGAACAGCTGTACGGGATTCACTGTGCACCTATGATCTCATCTTAGTTCATAAAAATATCAGCTATATGGGATTCAATATATCTATACGAATTTATTTTACTTAATCACCTCTTTAAATGTGCTATCTCCAAACAGTCAAAATCTGTAGTAGGATTTCAATGTATGATATTTAGGGAACACGATTTAGCCCATTACACAATTTTACAATTTCAGTTGAGTCATAGCTTAAAATTTGTGTAAAAAATTCTAACTTTTCTAATATTAAATAATAAATGGTTAAAACTACAAAATAGAAGAGACCATTGATAATGTCTAGGAAAAGATGTAGCGGAAGCTGAGGCAAAAATGGTGGAACTGGCCCTAGATTCCCTCTTGAGAAACCAGAGGAACATCATGGGGCCTTGCAGAAAAGCAATGCTTTGTTTCCTCTTTGGAAAGAGATCAGCTGTGCTCTAAAACACATTTACTTTTACTCTACAGTCTAGGGTCTTCTACAAAATGACATCAGTGCTCACACTTCTCTAGTATTGACTTGTACTGATCCAGTAGTTTGAGAAATCATTTAAAATAGTGTCTTTCCATTAACATATATCAGTATTTTATAAAAGTCAAACTACCTTTAATTGTATACTGTTTTAGCTTTCACTGGGGGAAACTCTACATATAAGGTAAAATAATAAATCTGAAAATAATAGTAATACAAGTGCAATTGCTCAATAAATTCATATATTTGGTATTTGTAAATCAAAAAGGAATTGCTTCCCTTTTTTCATTCTTTCTATTTTTGTATACCTTTAAAGCTGCCTTCCTGGTACATTAAAAGAAGCACATGCATTTCTGTGCCAAACACTAGTGAAACTCATGGAGGATTTTCATCGTTAAACTGCATGGCTTCCCACACTTTATCCTTTTTTTCCCTCTGTTGCCCCAAATATATGCCTTGGTTTACACTCCTTCAAGAACACCCATCAATCACACTGGCCTTTCGGAGATTTCTCTGCTAAGTGGATTGCAGTAACAAAGTCTATGCAACCACTCAAACTCCAACTCACCCACACCCTTGCTCTTGTGAAGACAGTCATTCCAGGATGTTTTATTTAAGCTTTTCACTATTGATTACTAGAGTGAAATAAAGACAGGGTGACAGCCAGAGGAATATGGAGGCTTTCATTTTCTCACATTCTCATCTCTGGCTCAAGGTCTGTAGTGCTTTCCCAATCCAATACATTTCTGATAGCATTTGCTATGATTTTCTCATAGCAAAAATAACAAATGTATAAGCAACAGATAACTCCTTAAAGTATTTAGTTTAACCACAATTTAATAATGTTTAGTTGCTCAACTTTCATAGCAAAAAAAAGAGTCCTGATCAAAATTTAATAGGGAGCTCAGCACCCAAAACAGCGTTCACATCTACTTAAATACTATCATTTTAATAAAATGAAATGTTATACAAATAAACCTTACAAATCAAGCACAATAAAAATATTATTGGATGTGGAAATTTCAAATTGAAATACATGTTTTCAGTGTCTCAAATTTTGAACATTACTTGCTTTGGAAAGTTGCTGAAATGTTTTATTCCATTTAAAATAGATTAAGTACATTTCCTTGTGTCTCTTCTCAGTGAAAAGCATGGATCAACTCCCCCAAACCTTGAAAAGTGAATGGGAAGAGGCAGATTGGGAAAGTAAACCAGAACTCAAGGATGGATTTGGTGAATATCCTGCTCTGTTTAGTTTGTTCCTGATTTCTTACTCTGTCTACTATCCTGAACTCAAAAACAACCTGAGCTCTGAAACAGTGCACTGAGTACCAAGACAGATGTCCAAGGGAATCTCTCTTTTTGATCTGGAGATCAAGAAAGGCAGATGAAAAATGGGAAAAAGTCCACAAACATTTAATTTGTCTCCTGTCTTGACTCCAGGTCTTTATTAATTATGAAGCTAAACTCCTACAATGGTGGCAATGACAGTTGCATCCTCTGTAGTTTGATATCTGAATTTTCATTATTATTTGCTTTGAAATATTTTCTAGGTTTGTTTGACCTGTGGGCCTTTCAGAAGTGTGCCACAGAAATTCTAAATATTTGAAGCTTTGCTAGTAACTTTTATTATTGTTTACCAAGGTAATTATAATTTGTTTTTAAAAAAATGGTAATATTTCAATTATTTGAATTATATTGACATTTATATTTATGGCCCAGCATGTGGTATAAATTGGTGAATTTTCCTGTGTACTGGAAAAGAATGTATATTTCCTAGTTGTTGAATGCTCTATTTGATCAAAGTCAGTTTGGTCGAAGAGATTGATATTCTAGTTCAAATAGTGTGTATTTTCATATTCTGTCAGTTTCTGAAATTTCCAGGTGGGCAACAGACCTTGCAATACCATTGTTTAGCATCATCAGATTTTGTGTTTTATACAGTGTAGTATTAAGTGAATGTACATTTATAATTGTGACCCTCCTGAAAACTTTACCATTTTTGTCATTCCAAAATTTTCCAGTTGATCTTTTGTAATTGTTTTTCAATTGAAACTTACTTTATCTCTAATATAGATATGTGTTTTCCTATGTATTGTGTAGCTTTACCTATCATTTCATTTGGAACTTATCTGTTTCATTAAATTTGAAATGTATATCTTCTAGACAAAATATAGTGAGGTCTCATTTTTATTTCAGTCAGACAATGCCTGCCTTTTTACTGGAGTTGTCATATTATTTAATATGTTTATTGATATAGTTTGATTTGTACTTGCCAGTTCAATGTCATTTTATAGTTTTTTAATTCTAGTTCTGTTTCTCAGTTATTTCTTTCTAATCTTTAATTGTTCTGCTTTGAAAATGTATTCTATTCAATTTTAATTCATCTTTAACTCTTTAATTACTGTCATTTAATGCTGTTTTGGGATTGATACATTAGTACCCCTTAACTCTCTATTCTGAACAAATACTGATGCATTTCACTTAAAATATTAGAAAAATTTGACAATATAAGGCAATTCATCTTCGTGGTTTTCTTCATTAGCTGGTTTAAGCCCCAGTGCCAAGGTACCGTTTAGGTTTTAAGTCTTCCGTAGTTTTCAAAATAATAAAGACAAGAATACCAACATATTTACCCCTCCCAGTACTCCATAGTTGTTCTTGGAGTTCTGAGTTTTCATCTAATATCACTTATTGTTAAGTTAAAGAATGAACTTTCCTTTTCTTATAGAAAGAGTCTGGTCCCAAATTCTACTAGTTTTTATTTATCCAGATACATCTTTATTTTGTTTCTTTCCTGTAACTTGGTTATGATGAACACATGATTGTGAATTTTGGTTGACATTTTTATTTTTTTCAGCAGTTTAAATATAACTGGTTTATTATATCTTAGTTTCCTCTGTATAAACTTCCATTAGTCTCTAATAATTCATGGACCATATGTAAGGAGTTCATCTGGTTATTTACTATACAACAAAGGTAGTTAATGACAGTTGTAAGCACATTCACAGAAAGCTTTTAAAGGGCATCATGCAAATACTCAAATGGGAAATGTTCTCCACTATTTATGATCATGCTGTATATTACAACATGCTATATATTTTAGATACAGTATCTATGAATGTCTATGATATCCTTATAAGAATAATATTAATATTTTTCTCAATTGCTTTTATCTCTAACATATGTAAAGACATTATATGGTCCCAGTGAAAAATGAATAAAATAATGTTTATTAAATATAACAAACTACTTGGCTCTAAGTAATTTCTTATGAAATGCAATTATTTAAAATTATTTTTGTTATGTTAATTTTATATAGGCTGTTTATGAATCTGTAGCATTTAAAAGTCAAATCCATCTTAATAGCCATACTTTTGATTCTAATGTAGGACTCAGTAGATCAGTGGTCCTTAATCTTTTTGGCACCAAGGATGGCTTACAGAATATCCCTCTTTTTTCATAGACCAGGGTTGAGTGTACTCTTGGGGCGTATCAAGTGCATTGTATTTGTTGGCCCTTTTCTTTATTATCATTATATTGTAATAGATAATAGAATAATACTACAACTTTCCATAATTCAGAATCAGTGGGTACCCTCAGCTTATTTTCCTGCAACTAGATGTCTCATTTGGGGATGATGGGATAGAATGACACTCAGAGTGCTTTGCTTATGTCCAGTATATACTGTCATCTAGTTTTGGTTACTGTCAGTACAGAGAACACTGCTTCACAACGATGGGATGCTGGAAATGTAGCTTTTGGGAGCTTTTGAGACTACCTTGGGATACCACACCAGGACATTAATGCAGAACTTGTGAGACTGGAGATTATCCTAAGCAAACTTTTCAGTGCTCTTTCATTTGTGATCTCAAGCAGATGGTCTTCTTCTAGTATGAAGAGAGTTGATTTACCAGGCTTATTCACAAATGGGTTGTAGATCAATTCTGTCCCAGTTCTGGGATCTTTTGTGGTTGATAAGTAATGTTCAACCTGTTAAAAGCTGAGAATGGTAATCAGACACAATCTGGGAGAAAGAAGATACTGGCTCAGGCTCTTTCAGACTCTCTACTAATGTTTGAAACATATCAAAACTTCATGTGCACCATCACACCTATAATTCCAGGTTGACATTGAATGCAGTCACCTTATTTGCCAATTTGGACGATCATTGTTCTTCCCTGAAGTGACAGATTGAGTTCATTGAGCAAGCTGAATATATCCTATGAGTGGGAAAGTTTTGTGACCTATTCTGTGTTACTGAAATATCCTGCCACTGGTGACATTTTTTTCTAAAAGAAATTTCTGCAGTGGCTTTCATAACTAAAAAACTTCAGTGATTTACCTTTAGAAAACTATCTCACTTTTGTGTATAAGGGATGACATGTGTCCTCTAATTATATCTGGAAAAAGACTTTTAAATGCAGGGAATGATTTTGGCCAACGAGCATTTTTCTATGGATGATACAATGTGTAAACTTGCAGTTCAGAACCAATCTTACTGATCTGAGACGTGAAGCCAGCAAACAGGCTAGTTATGGGATTTGCTCCATCCATGCATACCCCAACATAGAATGCCCAATTCACTTTTCCTTGTATGTATTGCTTAATGGATGTGAATAGTTCTGCAGCAATGGTGTTGGTTGAAAACAAAGTGTACACAACTTACCCTCAATCCCATCTTCTTGAAAAAGTGCGTAACATAGAAACAAGTATTGCTACCATGTTGTCAACATTAGTAGATTCATTAACCTCACTTGTGTATCATCATGACTTGTTAAACCTTACAAAAACTTTGGGTCAGTATCCTGCAATTTCACCAAGATGTCGTGCCAGCCTTAAGAGGAAGACATGTGACCTTTTGAACTTAAGCCTCTCCTGAAAGTTTATGACAAATGTCCTTAGCAGCAAGCTGTATCGGTTCTTCACTAATAGGATTTTTTTTTTTTACTAATTTTGACTATACTTAGTTTGTGTGATTACCAAAACTATAATTGAGACAACTGTACAGTGTGAGAAAAAAGTGAAAACCGAAGTAATAAATAATGGGAGAGCCATGAATGGGCTAAAATGAGCATGACATTTTGTTGAAAGGTTCCCACCAGAGGTAGTTTGTTGCTTGCCACCATGTTTTGATGAATCTGCACACAATTCCTCTATTGTGGTCTCTGCACAGCCAAGCCTTTCTGGTAATATTAATTCAGATTTGTCGCAGTTCTCCAGTGCTAGCGTCACTGCCTCCACACCACATTAGATCGTGAGGCACTGGATGATCATCGTGAACAGGTGGGTGCACAAGGAGTGCACAATTTAGACCCTGCACACATGCACTTCACAGTAGGATTCCCAGATCTCTGAGAATCACGTGCTGGTAGGTAGCAGGTATTAGACTGCACTGCAAGTAATGAGGACTGGCTGTGGATGAAGAAGCACCTCTCTTGCTCACTTGTCATGCACTTCCTGCTGTGCAGCCCTCTTCCGAAAGGGTCACAGACCATACATGGTATTGCTTTATGGCTGGAAGTTGGAGATCCCTGAGGTAAACATTTCTCCTCAGCTGTCTCGATGCTAGGCTCTATCAAAAAAGAGGACTGCTGTTTTTTTAATACTTTTTTTATTTTAAAGATAAAAGGAGGGAAACATTAACAGACATACAACATATCACAAGCACAGTACAGACAATACAGATTTACAAACAAAGTGGTAGGGAATTAGCAATGGTTGTTGTATTACATATTGATATCTTCAAAGTGGCTTCTCATGAAAACAGATATAGACATGCAATACTGGTCAACCAAAGACTCATTGACAGTTTCTTTCAGCATAGAAATATAAGACACAAGAACAACCATGTTAACTTTCATGTACATACATACATACAAAATTTCTCCTTCTTTC